>NC_092370.1:246495137-246795137 GCF_030028105.1 Mobula birostris | reverse complement strand
TGTCCTGTTGTGTGCCTTAATTGCGGCCCATGATTCCCATTTTGGGCTGGGTACATAAACAGCTCCTGGGCTCAGCTTCAGTTGCTGGACTGTTCCCTTCCCTTCCTTCGCCTGAAGCCTCGCCTGCTACCTTCGCCTGTGTCCTCGCCTGTAACGCCGTCAGGTTCAACTGCCAGGGCAAGATCGGGACCTTGCTGTGTCTAGATAAAGAACTGCCTTTCGTTGTTTGGAACTGTCTCTTTGTGTACTCGCCTTCGCTACGTAGGTCTGGCCGTTTGCTGCTACCTTGAATTGAGAACTGTCTCTGTGTCCACGCCTTCGTTAGGTAGGTCCGGCCGTTGCCGCTACCTTGTATTGGGAACTGTTTCTTTGTGCCCTCGCCTCTGCTGGGTAGGTACGGACGTTTGCCACTACCTTGAATGAAGATATGTCTCTCAATGTTCTGCGTATGAGTCCCGGCCCTATGTCCTGCTCCCAAGGAGCAGTCCTGGCTCTGTGTTCCATGTTCCTGTTCTCAAGGCCAAGGCTCTGCGTTCCTGTTCTCCCTCGACCTAGGCTCTTCATTCCTGTTCTCTCTCGACCAAGCCAAGGCTTTGTGTTCTCATCCTGTGGCCTAGGCACATCCAGTCCTGTAGCCTAGCCATGTCCAGTCCTGTAGCCATGTCTTGTCCTTGCCTGGATCCGGGGTCCGAGCCCGAGTCAAAACTCAGGGTCCAGGTCCCTGTCCAGTCTCTGGCTCAGAGTCCTTGTCCAGATTCCAAGTTCCTTGTTCCTCGTCCAGGTCCCACTTTCCTAGTCTAGTCCTAGTCCAGGCCCTGTATCCTAGTCTCATCCAGGGCCTGTGTCTTGTCCAGCGTCATTTCTTTCCCATTTTCCTTGCTTGCTTGACTCACCTAATCCTGTTCCTAGTACTTCAGTGGCTGGTTCTTGCATTTGGGTCTGTTCCCAGCATCCCCCGTTATGACACAGAGGTTTAAAATATCCTTGAATACTCCCACTAGTTGGTTGGCACAAGTTTTCAGAGCCTTACCAGGTACCCTATCAGAGCCTGGCACCTTGTGAGGGTTCATCCTCCTTAAAGACAACCTAACATCGTCCTCCGAGACAGATATCACAGGGTCACCAGGAGTGGCAGGGATCTTCACAGCTGCAGTTATGTTCTTCACGGTGGGCATAGAAGGCATTGAGCTCATCTGGGAGTGAAGCATCGCTGCCATTCATGCTATTGGGTTTCGCCTTGTAGGAAGTAATGTCTTGCAAATCCTGCCAGAGTTGATGTGCTTCCGATGTTGCCTCTATCCTCATTTGGAACTGTCTCTTCCTTCTTGAAGTACCCCTCCGCAAGTCATATCTGGTTTTCTTGTACAGACTTGGGTCACCAGACTTAAATGCCACAGATCTAGCCATCAGCAGGCAATGTACCTCATGGTTCATCCAGGGCTCTTGGTTTGGGAATGTACAGCAAGTATTTGGATGCACACACTCATCCAAATGTGGGCACGTGGCCAAGTGGTTAAGGCATTCGACTAGTGATCTGAAGGTCATGAGATCGAGCTCCAGCCAAGGCAGCGTGTTGTGTCCTTGAGCAAGGCATTTAATCCCATATTGCTCTGCGACGACACTGGTGCCAAGCTGTATGGGTCCTAATGCCCTTCCCTTGGACAACATTGGTGTCATGGAGAGGGGAGACTTGCAGCATGGGCAACTGCTGGTCTTCCATACAATCTTGCCCAGGCCTGCACCCTAGAGAGTGAGGACTTTCCAGGCGCAGATCCATGGTCTCGCAAGACTAACGGATGCCTTTACACTCATCCATACACACAAGTTTTAATGAAGTTGGTAAGAATTGCAGCATACGCATCCAGATTCAAAGATGAATCCCTGAATACAGTCCAGTCCACCGATTCAAAAGAGTCCTGTAAGTGCTCCTGTGCTTCCCTCGTCCTTTTTGGTCCTCACTACCGGTGCTGCAGTCTTTAGTCTCTGCCTATACTCAGGGTGTAGAAGAACAGCCAGGTGATCAGACTTCCCGAAGGGAGGGTGTGGCCTTCTTGATGGTGGTGTAACAATAGTCCAGTGTGTTGTTTCCCTTCGTATTACAAGTGATTTATTGATGGTAGTTATTTAGTTACTTTTTCAAGCAGTTCTGGTTAAAATCCTCAAAAATGATGGTGAAGATGTCCGGATGTGCTGTTTCGTGCAGGTTAATCACATTGCTCAGATCATCTAAAGCCTGTTTGACATTGGCCTGAGGTGGGATGTGCACCACTACAAAAATGATTGCAGAAATCTCCCACGGCAGGTAAAATGGACGGCACTTAATTGCGAGATATTCCAGGTCTGGTGAGCAGAAATGGGACAGCACTGATACATTTGTGCAACAAGAGGAGTTGATCATGAGGCATACACCTCCTCCTCTGCTTTTGAAAGACACGACAATCCCAGTTGTCAGAAATCTGAAATAAAATGAGAAATGCTGTGGGAGATACCTGCCAAGTTGGGTACCATTTGTGGAGCCAGAACCAAAGTTAACAATTTAGGTTGTTGACCTTAACACCATTGATCTCCCCCCTGCATTTATCCTTGCAAGTGGAACAAGTGCGGCACCTGTCTCTACACCTCCACCCTCACAACCATTCAGAGCCCCAAACAGACCCTCCAAGTGAGGTCCTTACGCCTTTCCATTAGGTAGCGTGAACTCATCCACTCTGGGTTTGTGGAAGACAAATTTGATAATCTTCCTAATCGTATATTACAAGGAGCAGTGAAGTGGATGAGAGATTTAGATGCCCTGCTCCCATATGGATGAACAATCAAAAAGTGGCATCCATCATTAAGGACCCCCATCACCCAGGCCATGCCATCTTCTCATTGCTACCATCGAGGAGAAGGTACAGGAGCCTGAAGACACACACTCAGTGTTTTTCAGGAACAGTTTCTTTTCCTCCTCCATAAGATTTCTGAATGAACCCATATATGCTACCACACTATTTTGTTTTCTTCTTTTTGGTCTCTTTTTACACTACTTACTTAATTTTGTTTTTATATACATTTCTTATTGTAAAGGATAATTCCCTATTATGTGTTGCACTGTACTGCTGCCACAAAACAACAACTTTCATGACATATGCTGGTGATACTAAACCTGATTCTGAAGAGACTGAAACATATTTTTTCCTGATTTGTAAGAGAAAGTGGATTACAAACAGGAGCAAATTGTTTAATTACACCCAACTCTAGTTCAGCACTGACTAGGCCATAACGTTGATTTTCAGGATGGTTTTATGGACAAAAAGGTAGCATAAACATTAACGCACTCAAAATGCTGGAGGAACGAGCAGGCTGGGCAGCATCTATGGAAAAAAGCACAATCGACGTTTTGGGCCGAAGCCCTTCAGCAGGACTGGAGAGAGAAAAAAAACTAGATTTGAAAGGTGGGGGTGGGGAGGGGAGAGAGAACCACCAGGTGATAGGTGAAACCTGGAGGGGGAGAGATGAAGTAAAGAGCTGGGAAGTTAATTGGTGAAAGAGATGGAAGGCCATGAAAGAAAGAAAATTGGAGAGGGGGGCAGGAGCACCAGAAGGAGGTGATGTGCAGGCAAGGAGATAACATGAGAGAAGAAAAAGGGGATGGGAAATGATGAAGCGGGGGCGGGGGGGTGAGGCATTACTGGAAGTTCAAGAAATCAAAGTTCATGCCATCAGGTTGGCGGCCACCAAAACGGAATATAAGGTGTTGTTCCCCCAGTCTAAATGTGGCCTTATCCCGACAGTGGAGGAGGCCATGGTGGACATATCAGAATGGGAATGGGAAGTGGATTTAAAATGGATGGCCACTGGGATACACCGCTTGTTCTGGCGGACAGAGCGTAGATGCTTGGCAAAGTGGTCTCCTAATCTATCCCGGGTCTCACCGATATACAGGAGGCCACAACGGGAGTACCGAACACAGTCTATGACCCCAACAGACTCTCAGGTGAAGTGTTTGGAAGAGAGCAACTGAAATTTAACTTAATAAACGGAAACAAAACCTATTCACAATCCCAATCCAAGGGGAAATAACATCCATAAAGTCAAAAGTTCAAAGTTCCCTTATTATCTGAGTATGTATACATTATACAACATTGAGTTTCATCTCCTTGCAGGCAGCTGGAAAATAAAGAAATCCAAGAAAAACACATTAAAAAGAAGAGGACCATCAACACCCAGCATGCGGAGACAACAAAACAAATCATGCAAACCTAAAAGCAGACAAATAACATTCGGATCTGAAGTCCATGAGAGTCCTTTCACAGCCACGAAGTTCGGCGCAGAGTTCAGTAAACACCGCAGAGCAGACAGCTGAACCTGCCCATCCTTTGCCTCAGGCGCCCACACCCTGACCTTTTCAGTTTGGCCCGGCGCTTGAATTGTCCAAACATCGGGCCGAATTAACTGATGCAGGCCTGTTTTAAGCAAATGACATTCAAAGCCGTTAACTCGTAAAACGGGCTTGCTGTGCCTTTCAGTCAAGAGAAAGGGGACTTAGTTTAAAGCATTCTGTGAAGAGGGGGATCAATTCCTGTTTGAACAAGCATGCCAAAGCGCAAGGGCAGGGTGCCAAGGAACAAATGAGAGGACCATGTTCCTGAACAGCAACATGAACCAGTGGGGTAACATGGCCTTTGTTCTTCCAAAACTTATACGTCCAAGCACAATTCTACTTTAAGAAAAAGAAGCAGCTGGTGATGACTGAGGCCAAACAATTATGCACGGAAAATAATGTGTGAACAGTTCTTTGTTACTGGCTTGTTTATTTTTCTGCGAAGGTGTTGAGAGGGGACTAGATGTTTTAACAGAGAGATTACCACGATTGCAGTCTGAATGCCATGACCAGCCTATCTTGGATCTCCCAAACTGCAATCAATTTACTTGCCGCTCATGGAGTTGCAAAGCATTTATAAATCTGAATGTGACCAACGGATTGTTTTTCATTACACGTGGAGACTGTGCCCAAAATTCTTTTGACAAAACAGGAAATAAAAAATGGGAGAGTTGCCAGCTTCTTCGCAGTCAACTGACCAGCTGACAAATCTAGCCTGGCGTGCTCTTTAATGTCTGATTTCTAAGAATGTAACTGAATTTCAGTCTGCCAGCAGACATTCTTGAATTTGTTGTTGTGAAATAGGTTTCATCCCTAGAGTATTTCAGTATTGTAGTGGAATTGGTATGAGTAGGTTGTGGGTGGGTGAGGGGGTACGGTGGAGGTGAGAAGACAAAGTGTTGGTCAGTGTTTGTTGTTGGGCATGATGCATGATAGTTCGTAAATGGTGGGAAGAAGAGATACCGGTTTCTATCAACAAGACATGGGATAACTCAGTGCTTGAAAAATGTAACAGAATCAAGTTTAATATCACTGGCATATGATGTGAAATTTGTTGTTTTACAGCAGGGGTACACTGCAATACATAAGAATAAAAAAAACTATAAACTACAGTAAGAAATAAACATAAAAATTAAATTAAATAAGTAGTGTGAAAAGGAATTTTAAAAACTTTGAGGTAGTGTTAATGGGTCCATTGTCCATTCGGAAATCTGATTGCAGAAGGGAAGAATCTGTTCCTAAAGTGTTGAGAGTGTGTCTTCGGGCTCCTTTATCTCCTCCTTAATGGTAGCAATGTGAAGAGGGCATGTGCTGGGTGATGGGGGTCCTTAATGATGGATGCTGCCTTATTGAACCATCACCTTTCAAAGCTGTGTTTGATGCTGGGGAGGCTATTGCCAATGATGGAGCTGGTTGAGTTTGCATCTTTCTGCAACTTTTTCTGATCCTGTGCAGTGGCGCCTCCATACCAGACGATGATGCAACCAGTTAGAATGCCCTCCAAAGTACATCTGTAGAAATTTGCCAGAGTCCTTGGTGACATACTAAGTCTCCTCAAACCCCTAGTGACATGCAACTGCTGCCATGCCTTCTTTGTAATTACATTAATATGTTGGGCCCAGGATAGATCTTCAGAGATGTGGAGGCCCAGTGCTCACCCTTTCCACTGCTGATCTCTCGACTTCCCTTCCTGAAGTCCATAATCAATGTCTTGGTTCTTTTGATCACCCAATTCTCTTTTGTTTCTACACAGAGTGAAGTGCCATTTTTCACTTTTGGGTCAAATTATGCCTTTCACAAAAATGGACAGACTGCCTTTGGTTACAGCCCACGTAAAGTCAATTGCCAATGAAAATCTACAACACTGTAAAGGCTGGAAAGTTAAACTGAAAAACAGAAAATACTAGTACCACTCAGCTCATCAGGCAGCATATTGGAAGGAGTTAATGGGTTAAAACTTCAGACTGTGACCCTTCATCAAAAACTGGAAATGAGAGAAAACAAGTTTATTTTAAGTTGCAGAGGTGAGGAGAGAATGAGTAGGACAAAGGGAATGTGTTTGAAAGGGCAGGACAAGGATGCTGCTGTGATATAAAGACACAAGAGACTTACAGATGCTGGAATCTGGAGCACCAAACCAGATGCTAGAGGAAATGAGCATGTGAGCCAGCATCCGTGGAGAGAAATGAAGCATTGTTGAGGATCCTTACCATCCTTCCCACAATCTCTCTGGCCCATTACCATCAGAAAGAAGGTAAGGATCATCAGGACTAGAGCTGACAGACTGGGTAACAGCTTCTTCCCTCAGGCTGTGAGACTTATAAATACCCTGCCGTCGCTGAGGTCTCGTCACTTGGACAGCGAACTGTTTACTGTTTACCTGTGCTGCACACTTCATGCACTTTGAATTATATTTTATTAACTTACTTCTGGTAATATTTTGCTTTTTGTGCTGTGTGTGACATATGTTTTGTGGGTGCACTGTGGTCTAGAGGAATGCTGTTTCGTTTGGTTATATACATGTACATACAGATAATAATCAACTTGAACTTGATGTTTTGAATTTAGACCCTTCATCTCGACTTGTTCACCAGACTTCATGTGGGCCAGGTGAAGGGACTCAGTCTAAAACATCAGCTACCACTTTCCTTCCGATTTATGCCAGACCGAATAAATTCCTCCAGCTGCTTGTTTGTAGTAATGTTGATATGAGAGAGGGCTCCACTCATCGAATTGACCAAGGATATTGCATCCCAGCTGTCTATGTTCAAAGTACAAACCAGAGCAGTACGATACGGAGAGTAAGCTGCTGTCCATGTAACAGGCATCCCCTCTCAAAATAGGCGATGAATTGAAAGGAAAGGCAGGGATCCATACAGTCTGGCATCATCAGCGTCACAGGGGTTGCCATTCAGCATTGAACACAATGTAGGACTGCCTTAGGGACTGCAATTTTCCCTTGGAGTTTACTCCGAAGCCTTCCCCGTGAGTGGGTATAGCAGCAAGTTATCAGAGCTTGAGATCAAAGTTTTCCTTCTCCAATGCTGATATATGTTCAGAGTGGCATGGTAGTGTAGTGGTTAGCATAATGCTTTACAGTACAGTTGACCCAGATCGATCCCTACTGCTGAGTGCAAGGAATTTGTATGTTCTTCCAGTGACCATGTGGGTGTCCTCCCAGTGTTGCAGTTTCCTCTCATAGTCCAAAGACCATTTGGTAGGCTGATTGGTCATTACATAGAAACATAGAAAATAGGGCAGGAGTAGGCCATTCGGCCCTTCAAGCCTGCACTGCCATTCAATATGATCATGGCTGATCATCCAACTTAGAACCATGTACCTGCCTTCTCTCCATACCCCCTGATCCCCTTAGCCACAAGGGCCATATCTAACTCCCTCTTAAATATAGCCAATGAACTGGGCTCAACTGTTTCCTGTGGCAGAGAATTCCACAGATTCACCACTGTCTGTGTGAAGAAGTTTTTCCTCATCTCGGTCCTAAAAGGCTTCCCCTTTATCCTCAAACTGTGACCCTTCATTCTGGACTTCCCAACATCGAGAACAATCTTCCTGCATCTAGCCTGTCCAATCCCTTTAGAATTTGATATGTTTCAATAAGATCCCCCCTCAATCTTCTAAATTCCAGAGAGTATAAGCCTAGTCGATCCAGTCTTTCATCATATGAAAGTCCTGCCATCCCAGAAATCAATCTGGTGAACCTTCTTTGTACTCCCTCTATGGCAAGAATGTCATTCCTCAGATTAAGGGACCAAAACTGCACACCATACTCCAGGTGTGGTCTCACCAAGGCCTTGTACAACTGCAGTAGTACCTCCTTGCTCCTGTACTCGAATCCTCTTGCTATGAATGCCAGCATACCATTTGTCATTGTAAATTTCCTGTGATTAGACTAGGATTAAATCGGGAGGTTGCTGGGTGGTGTGGTTTGAAGGGCCAAAAGGGCCTACTCCGTGCTCTATCTCAATATCTATTAAAAAATTTGACGTATTAATAGGTCAGAGTGTGTGTGTGTGTGTGTGTGTGTGTGTGTGTGTGTGTGTGTGTGTGTGTGTGTGTGAGAGAGAGAGAGAGAGAGAAAGAGAGCGAGAGAGAAATGGAACAAAAATGTAAATGAGTGCTATTTGAAATTGAGAACATAAGCAGAAGAATGTACTAATTGTAAACATCTAGGGTTGTTGGACAGACATGGTCGGTCAGGCTGTGCTAATGGAGAAAAAAAAACTGAGCCAATATCCCAGCTGGGTGATTTACAGCAGAAATGACAAGTTCTAATGCTGGTTAACCAGAAGTTATCAAATTCAGCCCAGAAAAATGTAACTTGCCCATACAGAAGATGAAATGCTTGAGGAACTTAAAACTAGCTCTTTCCCAGTTCTGACAAAAGCTCCTCAATCTGAAACATTAACTGTTTTCCTTTGCGCAGATGTTGCCTAACCTGCTGCTTATTTCCAGTATTTTTAACTTTTATTTAAGATATCTGCCATTTACCCAGCATCTTTCACACAATCTCTGTACCATAATTTGCACAGTGCCAATTTCTGTCTATGCCAACATAAATTAGAATCTTGAAGCTCCACACAACAGCTCAGTTGAATAGAATAATGTCACTAGTTTGTTGCTTTCGTTACTTCTCCTTCTCCTGAAATATGGATAACTAACTGGGCAGCTTTAGAACCTACTGGAGCCCGTTCAAACATTTTCCAAAAAAAGATGGTGATTTTATTAATCCCAGCATTTAGTTTCTGAAATTCAAAGTGCAAATTTCAAAGTCAATTTATTATCAAAGTACAGTACACATATGTCACCATATACAACCCTGAGATTCATTTTTTATGGGCATTCTCAGTAAATACAAAGAAAGACCAAGGAACTCAGCAGGTCAGGCAACATCTTTGGTGAGGAACATACGGACAACATTTTGGACCGAAACCCTTCATCAGGATTGGAAATGAAGGGAGCAGAAACCTGCTCATTTTGTTCATTTCCATTAAGAGTTAATGTTACGTGTATGTTCACCTTCCCAGTTTTTTGTTCACTTTATAGAACAGCAGTTATTACTCACTCTTGAATGGAATGGCTCACCAAGCACTCCAGAAACATGCACCAAAGTGAATGTGGAGACTGTTTAGACAAACTAGATAAGCATAGTAAACCTTCTTTCCTGAAAGGCAATTAATAGGTTTTTACAATAAACCACTTATTTTATTTATTTTTATTTAGAGATGCATTCTTTTGCGGCATCAGGGGTGTGTGCTTAGCCCACTGCTCTACTCACTATATATCCATGACTGTGTGGCTAGGCATTGCTCAAATACCATCTAAAAATTTGCTGATGATACAACCATTGTTGGTAGAATCTCAGGTGGTGACGAGAGGGCGTACAGGAGCGAAATATGCCAACTAGTGGAGTGGTGTCGCAGCAACAAACTGGCACTCAATGTTAGTAAGATGAAAGAGCTGATTGTGGACTTCAGGAAGGGTAAGACGAAGGAACACATGCCAATCCTCATAGAGGGCTCAGAAGTGGAGAGAGTGAGCAGTTTCAAGTTCCTGGGTGCCAAGATCTCTGAGGACCTAACCTGGTCCCAACACATTGATGTAGTCATAAAAAGGCAGGACAGTGGCTATACCTTACTAAGAGTTTGAAGAGATTTGGCATGTTTACAAATGCACTCAAAAACTTCTGTAGTTGTACCATGGAGAGCATTCTGACAGGCTGCATCACTGCCTGGTATGGAGGGGCTACTGCACAGGACCGAAAGAAAGTTGTAAATCTAGTCAGCTCCATCTTGGGTACCAGCCTTCAAAGTACCCAGGACACCTTTAGGGAGTGGTGTCTCAGGAAGGCATCGTCCATTATTAAAGACCTCCAGCACCCAGGGCATGCCCTTTTCTCACTGTTACCATCAGGTAGGAGATACAGAAGCCTGAAGGCACACACTCAGCGATTCTTCCCCTCTGCCATCCAATTCCTAAATAGACATTGAATCTTAGGACACGACCTCACTTTTCTTCTCTAATACACAGTATTTCTGTTTCTGCACATTTTTAAATCTATTCAATATACCTAATTGATTTACTTATTTATTATTATTATTTTATTTATTATTTATTTTTTTCCTCTCTGCTAGATTGAACTGCTGCTGCTAAGTTAACAAATTTCATGTCACATGACAGTGATAATAAACCCGATTCTGATTCTGAACATATTGATAGGCAACTGAGCCATTGTGCCCAACCATGGACAATGCATGACTATATGTTCCAGCTTTAATCTTTACAGCATTCAAAGGAGATTTCTCTCAATAATCAGCTGATTGCACTCTAATAAGCACATTTGTGCTTGTGGAAGAAGGTGGCAATTGCAGCAAGAACATTTTTCTGACTTTCTAATGGGTCCCTTTCCGTACTTAACAGTATATGGGTTATTCAGCCTTATTCAAGATTCAAGATTGTTTCATGTAATTTCCAGTACACAGGAGTAAAGGAGAACAAAATAATTGTTACTCCGGATCTAATGCAGCCCAAAAAACATAATAAGATAAAGATCACAATAATAAAAATCACAATAAATATATATGTATAAGATAGGTTATACACATAGAATGATTGCATTGTCCATAAAGCGACATTAGTACAGGAGTATCTGTACATAAGGTGACTCTCACAGGGAACGATAGAGTAGGGGAGGTGGGGGTGTGGAAAGGTGGGTTAGTGGGTGGAGGTGATGATCAGTTTTACTGCTTGGAGGAAAGTAACTTTCTTTAAGTCTGGTGGTCTTGATGTAGATGCTACATAGCTTCCTTCATGATGGGATTGGGACTAGCAGTTCATGAGCAGGATGGGTGGAATCCTTCATGATGTTACTGTCCCTTTTCCTGCATCATTCTGTATGTATGCCCTTGATGGTGGGTAGGCTGTTGCTGGTGATGCGTTGGTCAGTTCTGACTACCTGCTGGAAAGCCTTCCTGTCTGCTGCAGCGCGGTTTTCGTACCATGCAGTGATGCAGCTTAACAATATGTGGGTTATTCAACGTTATGCTGTTCCCATGTGACTGGCTCTACTTGGTGTTTCTTCTTTTCTTTCTAAGTCTTCCTAACCCTTCTCCTGACATAGATATTGTAATTTTTTTTGAGTCACATGGAAGGAGAAAGCAGAAGCATTAATCTGCCTTTTTCCTACTCATTCAGAGGACCTGACACAGACTAGAAGGAGAAATGTGAGATTTGATGATAAAGTTATTGGACACGATGCTGTTTACATTACTAGGTTGCTGAACTAGGCTCGGTCCAGGTCAGAATACTTTGGCTAGCATGAAATTTCCCAAAAGCCTCTTTGTGCTTGATTAGATATGGAGAGAACAGCCAAGCAAACAAGCAAAAAAATAGTACTTGTTAAACACTGCTTTCGCAGTTGATATTTGGAACCTTTGAAGAATAAAGAGGCAAAATCCCATGTTTTTTGTTTATAAGAACACCAAAATTTTCATTTATTTAATGTAAGGTTTCCAATGAATGGCCAAATGCTGGATTACTTTCACAAAAACAATATCTCTTCTAGATTCAGCCAGTTAGTGAATATTTGGCAAACTAAAGTTGCAGAAGTTTATATCAGCATGCAAAGAGCACCGTAAAGTCTTTGCAGCAGCAATTCTGCAGTGGACAATTCAAAAGAAATTTAACATTTTAAAGGTCAAGTGACATACACACATGAGGTAATTCCCAAAATGTGGCAGCAATTTACAAGTGATAAACGACTTATAATCATCAGTGGTTTTTGACCACGTTACCTCAAGGGCAAAAATCAATTGAAGGCAGGTGTGAGCTGATAGTTTCAGATGGAACTCTCCGTCACAAGTTTACAACATGAAAGATCGTATTTGTCATCCAATATGCATGTTTTTGCCCACAGGGAGTATAGATTCAGGGTTAAAATATAGGTTAACATTACAGAGAGAACTCAGCACTGTCGGAAGTTCAGTCTTTCTGGCTGACTTTCTAAACGCAGGGCCTGTTTGCCGCCTTAGGTGGATGTAAAAGATGCTGTGAGAAAATTTGGAATATGTTCTCATCTGTGTCATGGTCCCTCAACCAACATCAGTGAGAAATAATTTCCTTTCAGTCAGAGCTTACAGTAGGCAGATTCACTGCCTATTTTTCACAGTTATAATGTCAATTACACTTGATGAGATGTAAAGTATTTTGAATGAGTGTTTAGGAGATACATTTGTACATGTACACTCAGTGAAAATTTATTCAGTATCTCTATATTATTGTGTGGCAAGGTGGGGACGCATCTCCACCATAGGAGGTGTAAGGCACTCTTAGTCTCCACCAGCCTGCAGGTCACCCTTGAGCAAGGTGTAGCACCTGCATAGGCCCTTCCCCTCCCCTCTGACCCGATCAGGGTCACGTGAAGCCATGGAAGCAGGTGGGGGATGGTCGAATGAGCAGCTGGTGCATATCACAAGTCCTGGTTATGTGACCACTGATGCCAGGCAGACAATCTCTGAAGAGTATTGGTAATGGCTGGGGTCACCCATCTTGTAAAGATACTGCCCAGAAGAAGGCAATAGCAAAGGACTTCTGTTGAAAAATTTACCAAGAACAATCATGGTCATGGAAAGACATTGAGCATGCACATCATATGGCATGACATATAATGAATGAATGTATCTAATGAAGTGGCCATTATGTGTATGTTTATGGTCTGCTGTAGCCCAACAACCTTATGGTTTGACGTGTTGTGCATTCAGAGATGGTCTTCTGTGCACACTGCTGTTGTAAATAAACTGGACTGGTCAAAGAACACTGAGGCTCTCGACAAGAAGGGACAGAGCCGTCTCTATTTCCTGAGGAGACTGAGGTCCTTTAACATCTGCCAGACGATTCTGAGGATGTGCTATGAGTCTGTGGTGGCCAGTGTTATCATGTTTGCTGTTGTGTGCTGGGGCAGCGGGCTGAGGGTAGCAGACACGAACAGAATCAACAAACTCATTCATAAGGCCAGTGATGTTGTGGGGATGGAACTGGGCTCTCTCACGGTGGTGTCTGAAAAGAGGATGCTGTCCAAGTTGCATGCCATCTTGGACAATGTCTCCCATCCACTGCATAATGTACTGGGTGGGCACAGGAGTACATTCAGCCGGAGACTCATTCCACTGAGATGCAACACAGAGCGTCATAGGAATTCATTATTGCCTGTGGCCATCAAACTTTACAACTCCTCCCTTGGAGGATCAGACACCCTGAGCCAATAGGCTGGTCCTGGACTTATTTCATAATTTACTGGCAAATTTACATATTACTATTTAATATTTATGGTGCAACTGTAACAAAAACCAGTTTCCCCTGTGATCAATAAAGTATGACTATGACTATGTAAGTTGTGCTTATTTGTTGTTGTTGCCTTCCTGTCATCTTGAACCAGTCTGGGCATTCTCCTCTGACCCCTCTGATTAATAAGGTGTTTTCTCCCACAGAACTACTGCTCACTGGAAGTTTTTTTTTATTTTTCACACAATTTTCTGTAAAGTCCCGGGAGATTAGCAGTTTCTGAGATACTCAAACCACTCTGTCTGGTAGTAACAATCTTTCCACAGTCAAATTCACTTAGTTCACATTTCTTCTGCATCCTGATGTTTGATCTGAACAACAATTCAACTCTTTGACTATGTCTGCATGCTTATATGAATTGAGTTGCTGCCACACGATTGGCTGATTAGATATTTGCATTAACAAGCAGGTAGCAGGTGTACCGCTGTACCAAGTGAGGTGGACACTGAATGTATATGCAAGTTTTTATAGAAAATATGTTTTGAGATCTTCCCACTAATGAACACAAATACTGGAAATTGTAGCATCTGTGGATGTGAAAAAACAGTTGACATTTCAGACTGAGACACTTCATCAGGTCCCATTAATAAGTTTGGTTTAAAATGAAGCTATATCTTTCAGTATGGGAATGGATTACTGTCAACACTTATGATAATAAAGCATGGATGTTGTGGAAATCACAAGTTTTGGGAAAGATGTCAAGAAACAGACAGGGTTGAACAGTAATACAGAAAAAGGCCTTCCATGTTTCCATAAATGGAGCAATCCTTTTCAAACACTGCATCACACCGCACACAATGAATTACCATCCTTGGGGGGAAGCAGCACCATAGTAGTTAGCTATAGGCCATAAGACCATAAGACATAAGAGCAGAATTAGGCCATTTGGCCCATTGAGTCTGCTCTACCATTCAATCATGGCTGATCCCTTTTCCCCTCCTCAGCCCCACTCCCCAGCCTTCTCCCAGTAACTTTTGATGCCGTGTCCAATCAAGGACCTATCAATCTCTGCTTTAAATACACCCATGACCTGACCTCCACAGCTGCCTGTGAAAATAAATTCCACAAATTCACCACTCTCTGGCTAAAAAAATTTCTCCGCATCTTTGTTTTTAAATGGACGCCCTCTATCCTGAGGCTGTGCCCTCTTGTCCTAGACTACCCCACCATGGGAAACATCCTTTCCACATCTTCTCTGTCTAGGCCTTTCAACATTTGAAAGATTTCAATGAGATCTCCCCTCATCCTTCTAAATTCCATCGAGTACAAACCCAGACCTATCAAACTTTCCTCGTATGATAATCCTTTCATTTCCGGTATCATCCTTGTGAACCTCCTCTGGACCCTCTCCAATGCCGGCACATCTTTAATTACTGCGGCAGCAACCTGGGTTCAAATCTCACTGCTGTCAGTAAGGAGTTTATACGTTCTCTCCATGACCTCCAGGAGCTTTGCTTTCCACACCCAATCCAAAGATGGACAGATTAGTAGGCTAATTGGTCACATGTGTGTAATTGTACTGTATATATAAATAATATAGGTTTGTTTTTGTTGTCCCACGAGAGGGTTGCTTTGGTTGTCCCACAAGCATTGAAACAGTTTAAATTTTGGAGCAGGATTGGTCTGGACACGGGTAACAGAAATGGAGCAATGGTTCTTTGTAAATTGGTTGTTCAGAAGGGAGTAACCCTGTTAGATTTTAAATGCTGGGCCCCATTCTAATCTTTGAAATTTATCTCTCAGACGAAGCTATTGGGAATTATATCTTGGCCTGTGAGACTGGGAATGCAGTTGGAAGCTGCAATCACTGGCGATTGGACAACACAAGAAACAATTTGCTAGAAGAACTCAGTGAGTCAGACGCCCTGGAGAGGGAAAGTGACAAGGCTCTTCATCTGAACGATCTTCATCTTGTCATCCTAGCATCCGGTGATTGTGAGAAGAAAGGAAACAATAATAGATGCCGTATAAAGATGGCTGGCATAATGCAGGTTTAGGGATTCCTTCTGGGCTGCAAGAGCTGCTCTAGCTATTCCCAGAATCAGAATCAGGTTTAATATCACTGGCATATGTCATGAAATATGTGGTTTTGTGGCAGCAGTACAATGCAATACATATTTAAAAAACTATAAGGTTCAAAGTACATTTATTATTAAAGATTCTTTAGGTTATGAACCCTTGAGATTCATCTCCTTGCAGGCAACCACAAAATAGAGAAACCCAATAGATACATCCAATGTGCAAACAAAGAACAAACTGTGCAAACACTAAAGAAGCAAGCAAATAAGATTCTGAACTAAGTTCTCAAAAGTAAGTTGCCAGCCACGAAGCCAGTTACAGCCAATCCAGGAGCTCATTACTTGTAGGCCACAGCCTTGGTTCAGTGTGGAGATGAGTAAACCTTGCCAAGCGGTGAGCTGAACACCAGCCTGTATTTCACCTCCAGCCCCAACACCCTGATCTTTTCAATCTGGCCCAGCAGTTAAATGGGCCAAAACTTGGCTCATTTCTCACACTTGGCTCAGCCCTGACACTTGACTCAGCCTCACTTCAGCTTGGCTCGACTCGCCATTTCAAATCAGCTCCAAGTCCATTCCAGCAATGGCCATGCATTGTGTGTTTCTCGCTCTCAGGCCCAGGGACTGCTGACTCAATTCAGCCTACCCACACCATGCCACAAACGTCCTGCAACTTTGAGATTTCAGTTAACACTACAATAATGCCAGGTCATAAATTAGACCACAAAACCACAAGACCATGAGATGTAGGAGCTGTATTAGGCTATTTGGCCCACTGAGTCTGCTCTGCCATTACATCATGGGTGATCTAATTTTCCTCTCAGCCCCATTCTCCTGCCTTCTCCCTGTATCCCTTCATGCCCGGAGTAATCAAGAATCTATCAACCACTGCCTTAAATATAGATAAAAACTTGACCTCCACAGCTGCCTGTGGCAAAGAATTTCACAGATTCACCACTCTCTGGCTATAGAAATTCGTCCTCATCTCCATTCTAAAAGAACACCCCTCTATTCTGAGGCTGTGTCTTCTGGTCTTAGACTCTTCCACTATAGGAAGTGTCCTCTCCACATCCACTCTGTCAAGGCCTTTCACCATTCGATAGGTTTCAATGAGGTCACCCCTCATTACCAACTGAAATGTGGGCTCTGCAAACTTTGTAGCAAAGCCAACCAAATCATTGACATACAACCTTAAAAGAATCAGTCCCAAAACACACCCCGGTGGAACACCACTAGTCACCAGTGGACAACCAGAAAAGGTTCCCTCTATTCACACTCTTTACCTCTTGCCAATCAGCCACTGCTTATTCATGCTGGTATCTTTCCATTGGCTCATAGCTTGTTAAGCAGCCTCACGTGTGGCAACTTGTCAAAGGCCTTCTGAAAATACAAGTCCTCAACATGAACCAATTCTCCTTTGCTTTCGTGCTTGTTATTTCTTCATTTCTCAGGCAAGGCCTATTTTATCATGTGCCTCCAAGAACCCTGAGACCTCATCCTTAATAATTGACTCCACCATCTTCCCAACCAATGAGGTTAGGCTAACTGGCCTATAGTTTTCTTCCTTCTGCCTCTCTCCCTTCTCGAAGAGTAGAGTGTCATTGCAATTTTCCAGTCATCCGGAACCACTCCAGAATCTAGTGATTCTTAAAAGATCATTACGAATGCCTTTATGATCTCTTCAGCCACCTCTTTCAGAACTCTGGGGTGTACACCATCTTGTTCAGGTGGTTTATCTACCTTAAGACCTTTCCACTTCCTGAGAACCTTCGCTTTAATAATGGTAACTTCACACACTTCATGACCCCTGACACCTGGAACATCCACCACACTAATAGTGTCTTCCACAGTGAAGAATGATGCAAAATAGTTATTCAGTTCATTTGTCATTTCATTGTCTCCCATCACTACCTCTCCAGAATCATTTTCCAGTGGTCCAATATCCACTCTCACTTCTCTTTTACGCTTTATGTATCTGACAAAACTTTTGGTGCCTTCTTTAATATTATTGGCTAGTTTACTTTTGTATCCCATCTTTACCTTCCTAAGACCTTTTAGTTGTCTTCTGTTGGTTTTTAAAAGCTTACCAATCTTCTAACTTCTCCCTAACTTTTGCTCTATTATATGCCCTTTCTTTGGCTTTTATGTTGGCTTGATTTCTCTTGTTAGCCACGGTTGTGTCATCATTCCTTTAGAATACTTCTTCCTCTTTGGGATATATATACCTTCCAAATTGCTTCCAGAAATTCCAGCCATTGCTGTTCAGCCATCATTCCTGCCAGTGTTCTTTTCCAATCAATTCTGGCCAACTCCTCTCTCATGCCTCTGTATTTCCCTTACTCCACTGTAATACTGATTCAACTGAATTTAACATCTCCTTCTCAAACTTCATGCAGAATTTGATCATGTAATGATCACTTGTCCCTTCTTTTACCTTAAGCTCTCTAATCAATTCTGGTTCCTTGCACAACACCCAATCCAAAACAGCTGATCCTCTATTGGGCTCAACCATAAGCTGCTCGAAAAAGCCATCTCATAGGTAGACTAGAATTTCCCCCACCTAGAATCCATCAATTTTCCCAATCTACATGCATATTGAAGCCCCCCCCCATGACTATTGTAACAATGTCCTTTTGAGAACCATTTTCTACCTCCCATTGTAATTTCTATGCCACATCCTTACTACTGTTTGAGGTCTGTATAGAGCTTCCATCAGCGTCTTTTTACCCTTGCACTTCCTCAGCTCTATCCACAATGATTCAACACCTTCTGACCCTATGTCACATCTTTCTGATGATCTGATTTCATTTTTTACTGAAAGAGCAACGTCACCCACTCTGTCTTCCTGCTGGTCCTTTCCGTACAATGTGTATCTTTGTACATTAAACTCCCAGCTATAATCTTTTTTCAGCTATGACTGAGTGATGCCTACAACATCATACCTGCCAATCTACAACTGTGCTGCAAGTTCATCTACCTTACTCTGTTTACTGCGTGCATTCATATACAACACTTCAGCCCTGTGTTCACCCTTTTCGATTTTGTCTGTCTTTTACATTGCAATTCACCCTGTTGACTGCAATTTTCCTCTATCAACAGCCTCTTCTCACTACACATTGCCTCTGTTTTGTAAATCAGCTACCTTATCTACCTCATCTTCAGTACTATCATCCAGCTTTCCTACGATACTTCTTGCATTGAAATGCACACAACCCAGGACACTAGTTGCACCTTTTGCTTCTTAACTTTGTCTGAAGTCTCACCAACGTCTGCCTCCACAACCTCTCCACTAACTGTTCTGGCACTCTGGTTCCCAACCCCCACAACTCTAGTTTAAACCCCAGCATGCAGCATTAACTAACCTTCCCACTAGGATATTAGTCCTCCTCCAGTTTTGGTGCAAAATGTCCCTTCTGTACAGATCCCACCTTCTCTGGGAAAGAGCCCAATGATCCAAATTCTAATGCCTTCCCTCCTACACCAACTCCTTAGTCACATTTTAAACTGTATAATCTTCCTAGTTCTGGCATCGCTAGCACATGGCACAGGAAGCAATCCTGATATCACAACTGAGATCAAATGGCAGTGATTGTTTTCCAGAAAATGTGTGATTAATAAATTAGTTTGTAGTTTTGTTTGTTGCCAATAAGTCGTCACCATGTTTCACAAGCACCATTCATAATAAAGTTTTTATTGGTAGTTATAATAAGAAAACAAATATATTTATAAATGAATTAATTTGTGCAAAAAGAGAGCAAAACATCTTTTTAAAATAGTGAGATATTGTATGTGGGTCATTGTCCATTTAGAAATCTGATGACAGAGGGGAAGAAGCTGTTCCTAAATTATTGAATGTGTGCCTTCAGGCCCCAGAAACCTCCTTTCTGATAGTAGCAATGAGAAGAGGCTATGTCCTAGGTGAAAGGTGTCCTTAATGACCAATGCTGCCTATTTGAAGCATTGCCTTTTGAAGATGTTCTCGATGCTGGGGAGGCTAGTACCTATGATGAAGCTGGCTGAGTTTGCAACTTTCTTACCCTTAGGGAATTCTCCTGGAAACAATTCAATGCCAAGTGGGCCTCCTTCCACCAGGCTGCTGTTTAGTGTCTGCCATTTCAAGCAGATTTGACAGCACACAGAACTCTCCCTAGCTGCACAATGAATGTCTGATCAAATCATTTTGCGGAACTGAAGATGTCATCAGACTCTGCCCTTTGATCTTTTCCACCCAACTTGCGTGGGACCTCTGGACAGCTTAAGTAAGATAAAATGCCATCAGGTGAGTGAGGAAAGAACTGGGCTGGCAGCATTTAATCTTAGCTTCCTATTCCCTGTTCTCCTTAAAATCAGGCTCTCTTCTCAACCCTGGCACTAGTCACTCTAAATGTTGGAGTAGTGATTCAGTGCCTTTGTACAGTATGTGGTTGAGGAAAGCATCTGTAGACTCTTTTACTCTTCTACACACATCTGTTTTTTGATTGCAGGCACAGCAGTAATAAGATTTGAAAACTAGTTAGTTCAAAGTTCAAAGTTCAAAGTAAATTTATCATCAAATTACAGATACAGTACTGTGCAAAGTTCTTTGACACATATATAAAGCTAGAGTGCCTAAGACTTTTGCATAGTACTGTATATGATGTCTTTTCAGTTACCAAACAACACATAATACTACTGAGCTAATAAACAACTAAGTACTTCTACTTCTAAAAGTTGCTGGTGAACGCAGGAGGCCAGGCAGCATCTCTAGGAAGAGGTACAGTTGACGTTTCAGGCCGAGACCCTTCGTCAGGACTAACGTCGACTGTACCTCTTCCTAGAGATGCTGCCTGGCCTGCTGCGTTCACCAGCAACTTTTCCGTGTGTTGCCTGAAATTCCAGCACCTGCAGATTTCCTGGTGTTTACTCCTACTCCTGCTTCCCAATCACCTTACAACTTTAACCAATATACAGTACAGTGCAAGACGCACCCTAGCTATATATATCTGCCTAAGACTTTTGCACAGTACTGTGTGTCACCAAATTCAACCCTGAGGTTCACCTTTTTGTGGGCATTTACAAGAAATATAAAAAAACAACAATAAAAAGCAAAATAATAATAAATCAGTAATAAATACCGGGTGGGAGGGGGCTGATGCTTCTGGTGTGCTCGTGCAAAGGTTGAAGCATGGTGAAGGCTTTGGGGCTTCAATGTTTCTATTGTTCTACGGGATTTCTTTATTTTGAGGATGTCTGTGAAGATGATGAATTTCAGGTTTAATACCATATACATACTCTGATATTGAATGTACTTTGAAACCCTTGAAATACTGAGAACATGAGATGAAGAGTTCTTGAAAATGAGTGAAGTTATCCTCTCCAGTTCAGAAGCCTGATGGTTGAGGGGTAATAATTTTTCCTGAACCTGGCGGTGTGGGTCTTGAGGCTCCTGTACTTCCTTCACTGTGCCCCATTGAGAAGGACTTCCATGAGTGAAGTTGCTTTCGGAAAAAAAAAACGTTGCTCTTATTTCAAAAAAGTGGAAATTTCACAGCTTTATTCTTGTTTTAATGGCTATTTCAAAGAGAGGCTTATCAGTAATTGTACTATTTGCCGTTACCAGACATACTAATGATAGCTCCTACATTCCTTCCATTTGTAATCGCATCACCATTCATTAGCCTCCAGCAGCCTCAGAATTTGAACACTGCCTTGCTTAATGTCCTGTTATGCTCCCTGTCATGATTTATACACTTGAAGCCAAATGAAAGCTCACAAAAGGAATGCACAGTATGCAGAAGACTGATAAGAAAGTTTAAAATGTGCATCACTGAACAGGAAGGTGTGTGTGATTATTAAACAGTGTTCGTTTTCTGACAGTGTGTTGCATGCATATCAAAATCTTTTTTTGCATTATGTTATCGCCCTGTCATTTTGTTCCTTAAAAGCTGAAAATAAAAACAGTGAAGGTTTAGGTTTGAACTTTTCCTGTGTTATGTTATCTGCATGGATGGGGAACATTCCTTTCTGCTTGAGTGGGTGATCTGCGGGTCTGTTTTTAACACCTATTTCATCAAAACCAGACTTGAACTGCAGCTGGACTTGGGGATGTACAGCTCTTGAATTGTTTAATTTCTCAGACCAATTTTACTGCCCAAGTAAACCTGTAAATTGTAAGTGGAAAGTTTGTGCACCCACATTCACTGCACTGAACTACCAAAGCAAAGTCAGATTGTTTTACATCCATTTATACATACTAGTTAAATTCGATGATTGTGTGGGTCTGTTAAATGGCACAGTAGCGCAGTG
Source organism: Mobula birostris (assembly GCF_030028105.1). Lineage (NCBI taxonomy): Eukaryota > Metazoa > Chordata > Chondrichthyes > Myliobatiformes > Myliobatidae > Mobula > Mobula birostris. The sequence continues at coordinate 246,773,114 of NC_092370.1, read as the reverse complement.
GTTAGCACTACACTTTGTAATTCCAGTGACCTGGGTTCAATTCCTGTTGCTGTCTGTAAGGACTTTGTATGTTCTCCACATGACTGCGTGGGTTTCTTCTGGGTGCTCCAGTTTCCTCCCACAGTTTAAAGGTGTACCGGATAGTAGGTTAATTGGTCATTGTCCTGTGAATACATAAATCAATAAATTTATAAAAGCAGTTTAAGATAAGTTTACATAACTTAGAAAGCTTAGAACTTGTAGTATAGCGGTTAGTGTAATGCTATTACAGCTCAGGAGACTGGAGTTTGGAATTCAATCCCAACACCCTGGGTAAGGAGTTTCTGTACATCCTCCCTGTAGAACCCTTGGGTTTTCTCCGGGTGCTCTGATTTCCTTCCACAGTACAAAGATGTACCAGCTAGTAGGTTAATTGGCAGTGTAAGCTGTCTTGTGATTAGGTTCGGGTTGAATTGGGGGTTGCTGGTCTGCGCGGCTCTAAGGACCGGAAGGCCCTGTTCCACACTGTATCTCTAAAAAGAAACTGATCAATATATTCAAGCCTGAAAGTCTTTTAAGTTAATTGTTAACTTATAAAACACTTTTTCTTAACTTGGAAAGGCCTTGATAAATAACCCTGGTTGCCAGAAAATGGTCAATACTAACCAAACAAAGCAACTGGCTTCAGAATAACACCTGTCCAGATGATTATTCAGTTGGTGAAGCTTAGGAAAAAAGAATGGCAAAGTTTTCCTGTCTGAAATGTAGCTTTCCTCTTCTGACCCTTGAATTTATAACATTGCTTAGGCTTGGAGACTTTAAATTTGTTTGCAGATTATCCTGCCCCAGAAAACCACCATTCACAGTTGAAAACATCCCATATGAAAATTTCCCACTCCTGCCTCTGAGCCTCACTGCACATTATTACCCAATTCGTACACTGGGTGAATTTGACATTTACTGACCATCTCTAATGTCCCCTGTACTGAGGAGACAGTTATGAGTCAGCCAATATCCTGCTGAAAATGTCTGATTGTTCTCCCTGAAGGAAGTTAATGAACCAGGTGGTCTTCTACTACACACCTACACAAATGTTACTGAATATTCATAGCTTTATGGGTAGCAGTGTGAAGATACATCTTTACAAAAGGAAGTGTAAGGCGTTCGTGCCCTCCGCTAGCCTGTGGGTTACACTCGGGCAAGGTGTAGCACCTGCTTAGACCCCGACCAGGGTCATGTGAAACCATGGGTGCAGGCAGTGGATGGTCGTATGAGCAGCTGGTGCACATCACAAGTCCTGGTTAGGTTACCGCTGACGCCAGGCAGACAATCTTTGAAGAGTATTGACAATTGCTGGTGTCACCTGTCTTGTAAAATCTCTGCCCAGGTGAAAGCAATGGCAAACCACTTCTGTAGAAGAAATTTCCAAGAGCAGTCATGGTCATGTGACCATGATCGCCCTTGTTGTACAATGTGCCACTTAATGATGATGATGATTTTTAACTTTAAGTTCCTTGATGTCAACATATCACAGAATCTGTCCTGGGATAAGCACATAGGTGACTTAAACCCGAAAATTCAAAGTCAAAGTACGTTTAGTATCAAATGTATGCAGGGTAAAACCCTGAGATTTGTCTTCCTTGCTGACCACCACAAAACAAAGAAACAGCATGGAACCTGTCCAAAGGACATCAAATCCCCAATGCAGAAAAAAAACAGAACTAATCACACAAATGGTGTGGTAAACCACGTATATATGTTGTAACTCGGTTACCTGTCTGGACACACCCCTCTGCTGACTGCCCCTGTGGCTCCTCCCACAGAGTCCTGTATAAAGGGGTTCGCCTTGCCCCTCCCCCTCAGTCCGGGGGCAGACACTCACTGTGGAGGTCGTATTGTACAGTGAATAAAAGCCTTTCAGTATTTTACCAGCCCTCAGTCTTTTGGAGTAATTGAAGGTGCTTCAATTTTATTCACTGTACATTTTAAAACATGGAACAGGCCCTGAGACCAGACAAATTAGACCTCGATCTGCAAATGCCTGACGCTGGAAACGCTTTCGAACTCTGGCTGGCCTGCTTCGAAGCGTATCTAGAGGAGATTAAAGCGACCGACCCCGTAGCGAAGCGCAGAGTTCTACTCTCCAGGGTCAGTCCACGGGTTTATTTGCTGATCAGAGACCAGCCGAACTACGACGGCGCGATGAACGCACTCAAAAGACAATACCTGCGGCCAATAAACAGCGTCTTTGCTCGGCATCGCTTAACGACACGGCAACAACGGTCCGGGGAATCAAGTGCTGAGTTTGTCCGGGCCGTACAGACACTCGTGCGGGTCTGCAATTGCCAGGAGCTGACGGCGGCGCAGCATGCAGAACTCCTAGTGAGAGACGCCTTCGTCACGGGGACCAGGTCAGTGTACATACGCCAGCGGCTGCTGGAAAAAGCCGATCTTACCCTAAATTCAGCAATCGAGCTGGCTGATACGTTGGAGGCCGCTCTGCATAACTCTGAGACTCTCCAGGCACGCGATCCCCCGATGGCCTCGTGGGCGCCGCAGACCCTGCAACCCGCCGGCGAATCGACCTCGGCTGCAGCCAGTCATGAGTCCGCGAAGTGCTACTTCTGCAGACTGGAAAAGCACCCTCGGAAACGCTGCGCGGCCCGACAAGCTACCTGTTCCAGCTGCGGAAAGAAGGGCCACTTCGCCAAGGTCTGTAAGTCAAAACCGCGAGCGGGATCGAGCAGCACCGCGTGTGAGACGTGGGGGTCGCCATCTTCCCTGCCGCCATTTTCCCTGCACGCCGCCACCACATGCAAGACACGGGGGCGGCCAACTTGGTCGGCACCACCTCCCACCGCCTACAACCAACGGGTGCTCACGGGCCACCCCACCGCGCCGGACCAAGACAGCAACCCCACCCTGGCTTCCGTGACCCTCGACCAAAGTGCTCCCCACCAGCTCGCAAGGTCAATGATGGACATCCTGGTGGAGGGGCACAGGACAAGCTGCCTGTTTGACACAGGCAGCACGGAGAGTTTTATCCACCCGGCCACGGTGCAGCCTTGTGGACTCATGATACGGCCGGTAAGTCAGAGGGTCACCATGGCCTCCGGGTCGCATACAACAGACATCCGGGGGGGTTGTACAGCAACGCTAGTGGTGCAGGGCACAGAATATCAGGACTTTAAGTTACTGGTCTTGCCTCAACTGTGTGCCTCTGTGCTGTTGGGGTTGGACTTCCAGAGCCACCTGAAAAGCGTGACAATGAAGTATGATGGGCCCCTCCCGCCAATTACTGTAATAAATCCCCTGTTTTGTAGAGATACGTCACGTACCCCGCTACTGACCACATACACACACCGACCCGCGCATCCCATCCAACATCATGCCAACTGCCACACTACCGACACCACTTGCGGCCTCTCCACCCTCAGGATCCCTCCCCCACTGCTGTTCGCCAACCTGACCCCCGACTGTAAACCTGTGGCAACTAAAAGCATGAGGTACAGCGTGGGGGACAGAGCTTTCATTAAGTCGGAGGTGCAGAGGCTGCTCAGAGAGGGGGGTCATTGAGGCAAGCACAAGTCCTTGGAGGGCGCAGGTGGTGGTTGTTCGGAATGGGGAGAAGAATAGGATAGTCGTGGACTATAGCCAGACCATCAATAGGTTCACGCAGCTCGACGCGTACCCTCTACCCCGCATCGCAGATATGGTCAATCAGATAGCACAGTACAAGGTGTACTCGACCATAGACCTAAAATCCACTTACCACCAGCTCCCCATCGCCGGGAGGACCGCCCTTACACTGCCTTCGAGGCGGACGGCAGGCTTTATCAATTCCTGCGCGTCCCCTTTGGTGTCACGAATGGTGTATCTGTCTTCCAGAGGGCAATGGACCGGATGGTGGACCAGTGCCAACTGAAGGCCACGTTCCCATATCTGGATAACATCACCATCTGCGGTCATGACCAGCAGGATCACGACAACAACCTCCAAAAATTTCTCCAAGTGGCCAAATCTTTCAACCTCACCTATAACAAGGACAAGTGTGTATTTGGGACCACCCGACTTGCTATCCTTGGGTGTGTCGTGGAGAATGGAGTCATTGGCCCTGACCCTGACCGTATGCGCCCCCAGTTGGAACTCCCTCTTCCTAACACCCTCAGAGCCCTCAAAAGGTGCCTGGGCTTCTTTTCATATTACGCCCAATGGGTCTCTAACTATGCAGACAAGGCCCGCCCCCTGGTCAAGTCCACCACATTCCCCCTCTCTGCCGAGGCCCACACGGCATTCAACCGCATAAAAGGGGACATTGCCAAAGCAGCAATGCATGCAGTGGATGAGGCCATTCCCTTCCAAGTAGAGAGTGACGCCTCCGACTTTGCGCTGGCTGCTACCCTCAACCAGGCAGGAAGACCAGTGGCGTTCTTCTCCCGTACCCTTCAAGGCCCTGAAATTCGGCACACTGCGGTAGAGAAAGAGGCCCAGGCCATAGTGGAAGCTATAAGGCACTGGAGGCACTATCTTGCCGGCAAAAGGTTCACCCTGCTAACTGACCACCGCTCAGTCGCGTTCATGTTTAATAATCAACAGCGGAGCAAAATCAAAAATGATAAGATTCTGAGGTGGAGAATCGAACTCTCCACCTACAACTATGACATCATGTACAGGCCTGGGAAGCTCAACGAGCCCTCCGATGCCCTATCCCGGGGAACATGTGCCAGCACGCAGATCGACCGGCTATACGCCCTACATGTAGACCTTTGCCACCCGGGAGTCACCCGGCTTTCCCATTTCGTGAAAGCCCGGAACCTGCCTTACTCCCTTGAGGAGATCAGGATGATGACCAGGGACTGCCAAGTCTGCGCAGAGTGCAAACCGCACTTCTACCGACCCGAAAAGGCACCCCTCATCAAGGCCACCCGCCCCTTTGAGCGACTGAGTGTTGACTTTAAGGGCCCCCTTCCCTCCACCGACCGCAATGTGTACTTTCTTAACGTAATTGACGAGTACTCGTGGTTCCCCTTCGCCATCCCCTGCCCCGACACCACTACCACGTCAGTTATAAAAGCCCTGCGCAAGCTCTTCACTCTGTTCGGATACCCATGCTATATCCACAGTGACAGAGGGTCCTCGTTTATGAGTGACGAGCTGTGCCAATATCTACTGGCTAGGGGAATTACAACCAGTAGGACCACGAGCTATAATCCCCGGGGGAATGGACAGGTAGAGAAGGAGAATGGCACAGTGTGGAAAGCCACACTCTTAGCCCTCAGGTCAAAGGGACTGCCGGTCTCCCACTGGCAAGATGTCCTTCCCGAGGCACTCCACTCCATCCGCTCCCTGTTATGCACAGCCACCAATGCCACCCCTCATGAGCGACTCTTTCCTTTTCCCAGAAAATCGACCACTGGAACCACCCTACCAACTTGGCTGACGTCCCCGGGGCCAGTGCTGCTTCGGAAACATGCGAGGAGCAATAAATACTCCCCGATGGTCGAGAGGGTTCACTTACTTCATGCGAACCCCCAGTATGCCTACGTGGTTTTACCTGATGGGCGGGAGGATACGGTCTCCATCCGCGACCTGGCACCCGCAGGAGCTCCGGGCCCCTACCCTGAACACTCCGTGGTGACTATTGACCCCGTACCCACCAATGTATGTACCTACGAGACACCGTGCACCCCAAACCCTATACAGACACCACACGACGCTCCCATACCGGGCGCGACGCACACGCACGAGAGATTACCGACACCTAACGTGCTGGCACCTGAAGTCAGGCCGGAGCCAACACAACCACCATCGCCAGTGCAATCACCGCCGGTGCTACGTAGATCACAGCGACGGACTCGACCGCCTGATAGACTTAACCTGTAAATATACTTCTTGTAAATATTGTCAGTCACTTCACCCCGCGGGACTCTTTTTAAATAAAGGAGGGGTGAATGTGGTAAACCATGTATATATGTTGTAACTCGGTTACCTGTCTGGACACACCCCTCTGCTGACTGCCCCTGTGGCTCCTCCCACAGAGTCCTGTATAAAGGTGTTCGCCTTGCCCCTCCCCCTCAGTCCGGGGGCAGACACTCACTGTGGAGGTCGTATTGTACAGCGAATAAAAGCCTTTCAGTATTTTACCAAACCTCAGTCTTTTGGAGTAATTGAAGGTGCTTCAAATGGCAAAAAAAGCAATTGAAAATCACGGAATATAAAACATTAAACCACATCGAAACAATCTAGAAACGTTCAGTTCTGTTCAGTTCAGTGCTGTCTTTCATTGAGTCATGGAACACTGCCTCACCGAAGCAAGCCCTTCAGCCCATCTAGTCTGTGCTGAACTATTGATTTGCCTAGTCCCACCGACCTGAACCTGGACCATTGTCCTCCATACCCCTCCCATCCGTGTACCTATCCAAATTTCACCTTTTATCCTTAACCCAGGCGTTGGCTCTGAGTAAGCTCCTGTTAGGGTTCCCTTTTTTTTAACTCTTACTGTAGCTAGGGTAGTAAATGGCTGTTGTGTGATCTTCATGTCAGATGTTGGAGTTCTGGGAAACCCAGAGTCTCCCAGGGAATACATCTGCATGAAGTGCATCTGGCTGCAGCTCCTTGAAGACCATGTTAGGGTCTGGAGCAGCAGCGGGGTCACCTTCAGCTTGTACGGGAGAATGAGGAGATAATTGATCAGAATTATAAGGAAGCAGTCACCCCGAAGTTGCAGGAGGTGGGTAGCTGGGTGACTGTCAGGAGGAATGGAAATGTGAATAGGCAGTTAGCGCAGAGCACCCGTGTGGCCATTCTCCTGAAAAATAAGTGTTTTATTTTGGCTACTTTTGTGGGGGATGACCTCCATGGGAAATTCCACAGAGACTGGGTTGCTGGCACTGAGAATTGGTCCCTGGTGCAGAAGGGAAAGAGGGAGAAGAGGGGAGCCGTAGTGATAGGGGACTCAATAATCAGAGGACCAGATAGGAGGATCTGTGGATGAGAACGGGACACCAGAAAGATAGGTTGCCTCACAGGTGCCAGGGCTGGGGACGTCTCAGCTCGTTTTCACAACATTTTGGAGAGGGAAGGAGACCTGCCAGATGTCTTGGTTCACATTGGTACCAATGACATAGGAAGGAAAAGCAAAGAGGTCCTGAAAAGAGAATTTAGAGAGCTGGTTAGAAACCTGTCAAGCAGGACCTTCCAGTAGTGATTTCTGGATTGCTGCCTGTGCCATGCACCAGTGAGGCTAGAAACAGGATGATTTTCCAGATAAATGCCTGGCTGAGAAGCCGGGTTGGAAACAGAGGGGATCGATATCCTCTTGGGCAGGTTTGTTAGAACTGTTGGAGAGGGTTTTAATTAATTTGGCAGGGGGTGGAAATCGGAGTGACAGGACCCAGGATGGTAAAAAAGCAGAACTCAAAGTGTTTAATCTCAATGCACGGAGTAGAAGAAATAAAGTGGATGATCTTGTTGCACTATTACAGATTGTCAGGTATGATGTGGCCATCACTGAATTGTGGCTGAAGGATGGTTGTAGTTGGGAGCTGAATGTCCAAGGTTACACATTGTACCAGAGGGATAGGAAAGTAGGCAGAGGGGTTGGCGTGGCTCTGCTGGTGAAGAATGGCATCAAATCAGTAGAAAATGTGACATAGGATCGGAAGATGTTGGATCTTTGTGGGCTGAGTTATGAAACTGCAAGGGTAAAAGGACCCTGATGGCAGTTATATCCAGACCTCCTAACAGTAGTGGAAATAGAAAGGAGTGTTGAAAGAACAATGTTATGATAGTCATGGGAGATTTCAACATGCAGATTGATTGGGAAAATCAGATTGAAAATGGATTTCAAGAGAGTGAGTTTGTTGAATGCCTATGGGATGGCTTTTAGAACAGTTTGTCATTGAGCCTACTAGGGAATCAGCTTTACTGGATTGGGTGTTACGCAATGAACCAGAGCTCAAGGTAAAAGAGCCCTTAGGAGGGATAGATGTAGTCATGGTGAATGTGTGACAAATTAATTCAAGATTCAAGATTGTTTAATATCATTTCCTGTACCTAAGGTCTAAAGGAGAACGATGTAGCACGGAGAGCATTCTGACTGGCTGCATCACCTTCTGGTATGCGGTGGGGTACTGCACATGGTCGAAGTAAGCTGTAGAAAGTTGTAAAATTAGTCAGCTCCGTCATGGTCACTAGCCTCTGAAGTATCCATGACATCTTCAATGAGTGGAGACTCAGAAAGGCACCACCCATCATTTGGGACCCCCATCACCCAGAACATGTCCTATTCTCATTGTTACCACCAGGAAGGAGGTACAGAAGCCCGAAGACACGCACTCAGTGATTCACGAACAGCTTCTTCCCCTCGCCATCTGGTTTCTAAATGGACATTGAACCCATAAACACCAAAAAACACAGTAAGATAAAGAACACAATAATAAAAAACAGAATACATCTGGCGGTGTTCAGGGCTTCCTTCATCAGGCCAGTTTTCACTACTGTCAGTCATTCAAGTCCCAAGTGGAGACTGCGGAAAACCGTCACACTCTGATGTAGAAGGATTCTTTATTGCTATATCTATAATAATTCTGTTTCAACAGTCAGGATTGTTAGCACTCAGTGGAACCCCTGAACCTGGGGGCTTGTCATGTCCATACCGCAGCTCACTCACCTTTGGTCCCCACCGGACACTCAGCTCTCACCTGCTGTTTGCATGTGACAGCAGCCACACCCCGGTACACCGCTTTGACAAGTGGGCTAAACCAGGAGAGGGTAGCCAGCAGCCTCATACCCCGGTGAGATAGGGACATGCCTGTCCTAGCACATGAAGTCAGCTCCGGTGGACTGGGTGGTCCAATGAGATATAGTGAGATCCAATGGCCAGGAAGGTGGTACTGCAAAACTTTGTGGAGAGCACAGGTCACGTCAAGGCACAGAAGACATCATGGTCATCCTGCAACGAAGGAAGACTGCAGTTTTTGACACCTGTTCATATTATTGGACCCTGAATTCTGATGTCAAGAGAGTGGAAATTCCCCAGTGCAATGTCTTTTCCACATTGAAAACTGTCCCGCACACGTTTCCTGTCATTGTTGGACATGACAGACACCCACCACCAATCACAGGACAATTTACAATGACCAATTAACCTACTAACTGGTATATCTTCGGATTGTAGAAGGAAACTGGAGCGCCCAGAGCAAATCCACGCACTTATTGGAACATGCAAACTTCCTACAGGGGACTTTGGAACTGAACTCCGATGCCCCGAGCTGTAGTAGATTGTGCTAACCACTACGCTACCTTGGTATTCCCATGGTTTATATGCCAGCCCCAATATATAAACGTGAGGCTTGTGCAAAACATATGAACTCACAGGATATTTAGTTGGACAGAATGGATTTGGCTAAATGCTTGTGTTTTATTAATTCTTTCTAAACCTGAGATTTTGAAACATTCTTGGCACTACATCTGGTTAGCCTACGATTTCACGCACACTGTGTATGTAGAAGTTTTGACTTGTGACATAACCCAAATATAAAGGCAATAATGATAGAGTAATCACCAATAGATCTGGTGGAGGACTGAGGAGGAACTTTCTTTAAACAGAAGGTGGTGAGAACATGGAACTCACTGATGTGGGGTGTAATTGAGTGGATGGCAAATATATACTAAATGTGAAAATATATTCCCTTGTCTTTTTTTTAGGTATACCTTCTGCTGCTTATTAATGCATATACATATATTTTATATATAAATATAAATTTAAAAATATACAACTGTACATTGATCGTATGTTCATAAAGTGACTCTAGTTGGAGGAGCATCTGCACATAAGGTGACTGACAGAAATTGAAAATAGTTGTGTTGTGGTGGGGTGGATTAATGGATGGAGGTGTTGATCAGCCTCACAGTTTTTGAGTCCTGGTTGTCCTGGTGTGGATGCTACATAGCTTCCTCCATGATGGGAGTGGGACAAACAGACCATGAGCAGGGTGGGTGGGATCTTTCATAATTTTACTAGTTCTTTCCTCGTACCTTAAACATGACAGAAATTGTTGGAGCTTTATTGACAGATCTTGATTGGATGGAACCTTGAAGGCCTAATAGACAAGTGTACTCTCTGTCAACTATTGAAAATATCGAACAAGACAATTCCATTGTGTTAGTTACTGTCTGTTATGCCGCTGATGTTCAGGACTGCAATGAAGGTCCTCCACCTCTGGTGGTGTTCATCGTGTCAGTAGCTTCCTCTTGGTTTTCACTACTGTCAGTCATGTAAGTCCCAAGTGGAGACTGAGGAATACCATTGTCCTCAGTTGTAGAAGGATTCTTAATGCTATAGCCATAACAATTTTGTTTTAACAGACAGGGTTGTTAGCCCTGAGCTGAACCCCTAAACCTGGAGGACCAATGGATCACTCTTCGTCTGGCATCTACCCTTTGATCTGTTTGGCATGGGTGACTCTCGCAAGAGCCGAAGCACAAAGCCCTGACTTCAGCCAACATAGCTGTCTGGATCATTGAGGGGCACAAGCCTCCAAACCCTATGACAAGATTGTGGTCCTCATGGAGGGTTCCAAAGAGTGCACAGTGATAATTGTGTGAAAAGGATTGATAACTTCTTGAGGTCAATTTTCTTATGTCATGGTTTACCAGAACAATTCAACCTCAGATAATGCTCCTCAATTTGCTCATTCCAATTTGACTGTTGTGTACAACAGAATGTTAGGAGGCACAAACAGCATCTTTCAGCTAGAAATGGTTTAACAGAAAGGCAAGAGAGAATTATCAAAGGACCATTACAGTATGTTTGTGTTTAGGAATATGACATCCGTTAGCAAATACTTTATTAAACCACAGAACAAGACACATTTCACAGCAAATTATACTCTGGCTCAGATAATTATGGGTCGAAGACTGAGAATAACATTAAGTTTATTCCAGTCAAATCTTGAAGAGATAGGTAGGGACATGACAATTTACAAGGACCAAATAATCTATAACTGGTATGTCTTCAGACTGTGGAAGGAAACCAGAGCACCCAGAGGAAACCCACATGCTTAAGGGAAGGATGTACAAACTCCTTACAGGGGTCTTTTCTGGTAAGCTACCGGTGACTAATGATGTTCTTCAGGGGTCAGTGTTGGGACTGTTACATTTCACATTATTTCTCAATGATTTAGATAATGGAATTGGTGGCTCTGTCTTAAAGTTTGCAAAGATACAAAGATAGGTAGAGAGGTAGGTAGTGCTGAGGAAGCAATGCAATTGCAGTGGGACTTAGACAAATTTGGAAGACTGGGCAAAAAAGTGACAGGTGGAATATAGTATTGGAAAATGTATGATGATGCATTTTGGTAAGAGGATCAATAGTGCAGACTATTATCTAAATATGGAGAAGGTTCAAACATCAGAGATGCAGAGGGACTTAGGAGTCCTCGTGCAAGACTCCCAGAAGATTAATTTACAGGTTGACTCTGTGGTAAGAAGGCAATGTTGGCATTTCTGTCAAGGGGAATAGAATATAAAAGCAAGGCGATAATGCTGAGCCTTTATAAGATACTAGTCAGGCCACACTGGAATTGTCAACATTTTTGGGCCCCATACCTCAGAAAGGATGTGTTGTCATTGGATAGCGTCCAGAGGAGGTCTACAAAGATGATTCTGGGAATGAAGGGTTAACATATGAGGAGTGTTTGGCAGCTTTGGGCCTGTACTCACTGGAATTAAGAAGAATGCAGAGGGATCTCATTGAAACCTGCCGAATGTTGAAAGGACTAGATAGGGTGGGTGTTAAAGGACGTTTCCTATGGTGGGGGTATCCAATCTAAATGAAACAGCCTCAAAATTGAGAGGCAACCCTTTAGAACAGAGGCAAAGAGGATTTTTTTTTAGCCAGAGAGTTGTGAATCTGTGGAATGCTCTGCCACAGACTGCGCGGAGGCCAAGTCCATGCATATATTTAATGTGAAAGTTGACCGCTTCCTGATCAAGCACGGCATCAAAGGATATGGCGAAAAGACAGGTGTATGGGGTTGAGTGAGGTCCGGAATCAGCCATGATGCCCTGAACTGTAATAGTTTTGCACTAACCACTATACTACCTCGGTGCCCCCATGGTTTACATGGCAGCCCCAGTATATAAATGTGAGGCTTGTGCAAAGCATATGTACCCACAGGAGATTTAGTTGGAGAGAATGGATTCAGCTAAATGCTTGTGTTTTATTAATTCTTTCCATATCTGAGATTTTTAAACATTCTTGGCACTACATCTGGTTAGTCTAAGATTTCACACACATTGTACATTAGAAGTTCTGACTTGCGACATAATCCAAATATAAAGGCAGTAATGATAGAATAATCACCAATAGATCTGGAGAGGGATTGAGGAGGAACTTCCTTTAAACAGAAGGTGGTGAGAATGTGGAACTCATTGATGTGGGGTGTGATTGAGTGGATGGCAAATATATACTAAATGTGAAAATATATTCCCTTGCCTTTATATTAGGTACAGCTGTGTACCTGCTCATTAATGCAAATATTCCATCAGCCAATCATGTGTCAGCAACTGAATGCATATAAGCATGTAGACATGGTCAAGAGGTTCAGTTGTTGCTCAGACCAAACATCAGATTGAGGAAGAAATGTGATCTAAGTGACTTTGACAGTGGAATGATAGTCGGTGCCAGATGAGGTGGTTTGAGTATTTCTGAAACTGTTGATCTTCTGATATTTTTACACATGACAATCTCTCGAGTTTGCAAAGAATGGTGTGTTTTAAAGAGCATCTAGTGAGTGGCAGTTCAGTGGTCAAAAATGCTTTGTTAATGAGAGAGGTGAGAGGAGAATGGCCAGACTGGTTTAAGCTGACAGGAAGGCGACAGGAACTCAAATAACAATATATTACAACAGGGGTGTGCAGAAGAGCACTTTTGAATGCACAATCCGTTGAACCTTGAAGTGGATAGCCTACAGCAGCAGAAGACAACAAACTACACTCAGTAGCCACTGAGTGTTACATAAGTTACCTAACAAAGTGGGTGCTAAGTTTAGATAAGTGTTGAAGGGTTAACGGAAAGATATACAGATGGAGTTAGAGGAAATTGTGTGGGAATAGACCCATGCTTGCAATTAAATCCTACCAAAAAGTTTTTGGTCTAAATAACCAATTCCTAAGTTCTATACTCTATCGGTTTTTGGTATGAATTATTTGTAACAAGTTATTACCATTAAACTGAAATTCATTATACTTTAGACAATAGACAATAGACAATAGTTGTAGGAGTAGGCCATCTGGCCCTTTGAGACAGCACCACCATTCACTGTGATCACGGCTGATCATCCACTATCAGTAACCAGTTCCTGCCTTATCCCCATAACCTTTGATTCTGCTATCTTTAAGAGGTCTATCCATCTCTTTCTTGAAAGCATCCAGAGACTTGGCCTCCACAGCCTTCTGGGGCAGAGCATTCCATATATCCACTACTCTCTGGGTGAAAAAGTTTTTCCTCAACTCCGTTCTAAATGGCCTACCCCTAATTCTTAAACTGTGGCCTTTAATTCATTATACTTTGAAATTCATTAAGAGTCATTGTTTTTATAGAGCACTTAGGTGTGATAGAAAGTTGCTGAAAACATATGCCCACTTGCACTTGTTGAGCTCGTCAGTCTCCATTGCATGTTCCTTGATCAGAGAGAGTGAGTCAGATGCAGAGCTAAGCTCTTTCTGTGATCTCAGGACCTGCCTCAGAAGGGGACCAGTCACTTCTGCTTGGATAATTCCCCATCGCCTGCTCCCTACACCGCTGCCATCACTTCCCTCACCAGCTACCCGCTAACAGTTCGCTGGAATGAGATTCAGTTTCAGACTATCTATTACCCACATTCCAACAGTAAATGCACTTCGGATACGGTTAAACATTTAGGGACGCCATGAAAATGATAAGAAAACCCAAAATAAATGCAAGATTCCATTTCTTTACATTTTGAGATAACCTGATGTTAAAATAAGGATAAACCTCTGCCCGTTAAAATTTTGATAGCAGTATCCCAAACTGAGCTTATATAGTCAGGAGTGGATTCCATCAAATTGCGATGGGTTTGAACTTAGGTTTCTGGAGCAGGAGCATCTAACCCTCTATATTGCTACATTCCTGCCTTTGGCCTTACATAAAGATTGTTTACATTCCACTCTAGATTGGGTCCACTGACAACTTCCAAAAAGAAAACAGATTGTCAGTTGTAAATCTGGTCCATTATTTTTGTGTTTTGCCTGGTTTTGCAGCTTCCAGAGCCCACTGTGTTGGCAGAACACATTAATCAGTCTTGGAATTAATGGTGGAGCCAATCTAACAGGGTGTAAATTATCCAGTAACAGCTCGAGAATATTTAGAGCACATGTCTGTGTCTGCACTGAAATTGAATGAATAGTCCAAGCAAACTATGGTCAGCAATACGTAGGCCAATTTATCAGGTTTTGATCCTTGCTGTGACACAATCTATTTAGACTGCATATATATAGATAATAAGTGTACATATTTATGACATTAACCATTGTGTTGGTAGAAGGTGTATAATGAGAAGCATTGATAGTCAGAGGCTTTTTCCCAGGGCTGAAACGGCTAACATGAGAGGGTACAGTTTTAAGGTGCTTGGAAGGAGGTACAGAGGAGATGTCAGGGGTAAGTTTTTTTACACAGAGAGTGGTGAGTGCGTCGAATGGGCTACCAGCAACGGTGGTTGAGGCAGATACGATAGGGTCTTTTAAGAGACTCGTGGATAGGTATATGGAGCTTAGAAAATAGAGGGATATGGGTAACCCTAGGTAATTTCTTAGGTAAGGACATGTTCAGCACAGCTTTGTGGGTCGAAAGGCCTGTATTGTGTTGTAGGTTTTCCATGTTTTCTAATTCGGCACTGGAGAGTAACGGTTAGTGTAATGTTTTACTGTGAAGGAAAGAGAATGAAAGAAATGGGAAGAGAAGGAAAGAGAAGAAAAAAGTGAAAGAGAAGGAAGGAAAGAAGAAAGGAAGCAAGAGAGAAAAGGAAGAAGACTACTCCCATAGTTTTCCTTTCTGTTTGTATACGTTCATGGAAGATGGATATTTTCAAAATGGCTGATGTGTATTAATGTGAATCTGTAGAATTGATTGCCACAGATGGCTATAAAGTCCAAGATACTGGATATATTTAAAGAGGATTTGATATGTTCTTGATTAATGAGGGTGTCAAAGGCAGGAATATGGGGTTGAGAGGGATAATAAATCAGGCATGACGAAATGGCAGAGCAGACTCGATGAGCTGACTGAATTTGGCTCCTATGCCCTTGCAGTTTAGTCCCTTGGCAGAAATGCACCACTGATATCCCACTGGCTGCATCCAGTGTTGGGGGAGATGACATCAGCAAAAAGAGGTGTTGCTTTATGTTTAATCAGTGAGTCCATCTAATGGCATGTATATTGTCACTGTCAAGTTTTGTGACAACTATTTTGTTGACGAATTTTGAGTTTGCAACCATTTATTTCACACTTTAAGCACTTTAGACATCACAAAGTGTAAGTTTAAAAGCCATCTCAAAAGTATAGTTCCAGAAATCCCTGCAGATTATAAGACCATAAGATATACGAGCAGAATTAGGCCATTTGGCCCATCGGGTCTGCTCCACCATTTCGTCATGGCTGATCCATTTTTCTTTCAGCCCCATTCTCATGCCTTTTCCCTGTAACCCTTCATGCCCTGACCAAACAAGAATCTGTCATCCTCTGCCTTAAATTTACCCAATGACTTAAGGCAGGGGTTGATAGATCAACCTTGTTATCTGCAGGAGGAGTGACCCTTCTTCTCATTGTAGTTGGACATATTTCAGGTATGTAAGGGAAAGGAGACCTAAAAGTCTAGACCTACTTTGCACCAAGTACTGTTTTGTTTATCTTCCAGGTGGAAGATGGGGATAGAATAACACAATCGAAGTACTGGAGTAACTCAGCAGGCCTGGAAATATCTATTGAAATGAATAAACAGTCAATGTTTTAGGCCAAGATCCTTCATTGGGACCCTTCATGAGTCCTGATGAAGGGTCTTGGCCTGAAACGTCAATTGTTTATTTCTCTCCATAGCTGCTGCCTGACCTGCTAAGTTTCTCCAGCACTTTGTGTGTGTTAGTCTGAACTTACAGTATCTATTCCCTCCCCTACTTCCCCTCTTACCTCTTTTCCTCACCTGCGTATGATCTCCCCCAATGGCCCTCCTCCTTCCCTTTCTCCCATGATCCATTCCCCTCTCCTGTCAGACTCCTTATTTTTCATCCCTTTACCTTTTCCACCTATCACCTCCCAGCTTCTTACTTCATCCCCTGTCCGCCACTCACATGGTTTCACCTATCACCCTGCTTGTTCTCCTTCCATTACTCAACCTTCTTATTCTGGCTTCTTTCCCCCTTTCTTTCAAGTCCTCTTATTCACTTCCATAGATGTTGCCTGACCTGTTGAGTTCCTCCACCATTTTGCATGTGTTGCTTTGGATTTTCAGCAACGGCAGAATCTCCCATTTTTTATGTCAGGGTGCAGAGATACAGTGCCCTTCCATTAATTTACATATCTGATTTTGCCATATTTATAAATAACATCTTTTTGCTTTTACAGATAACACACAGATGTGATGCATGTTCAGTTAAACCATCTCTCTACAATAACACTTAGAAGCTACAACATTCTGCAGTTCTGACAGTGAATACATCGATGTGATTGAACATTGACGTTCTTGTGATACTTGTTAAAAGGTTCAAGGTTCAGAGTCATTATGTTGCAGCTTCAGAAGAGCTGCTGGAATGAATTACCACCAAAAGGTGCCTTTATATCCAATGTGTTCATATCAGTTACTTGGCTATCATTGTGTCTTTTTACTGTTAGAGAAATGAAATCTGTTAACAAGAAGAAGAATAATCTTGAAGAAGCTTCTCTCTGGAGTGAAGGAGGATGAGAGGTAACTTGATAGAGTTGTATAAGATGATAAGAGGCATAGATAGAGTAGATAGTCAGAGACAAGATTTGCACAGGGCAGCAATGGTAGATACAAGAGGGCTTAATGTTAAGGTGTTTGGAAGATTGTTTAGAGGAGATATCAAGTTTAGTTTTTCAACATAGAGGGTGTTGCATGCATGGAATGCCCTGCCAAGGGTGGTGGTAGAGGAGGTATATTAGGGACATATAAGAGACTCTTTGACAAGCACATGAATGAAAGAAAAATAGAGGGCTATGTGAGAGGACTGGGTTAGATTAATCTTGGAGTAGGCTTAAATGTTGGCACAACACTGGGGGCGAACTGGCCCACAGTACTGTACTGTTCTGTTTGATTTTCTCACACTGCCAGTGGCAAGTGTCATATTTGTAATACGTTTGCAAAGCAATAGCTAATTGTTATTGAGAAAATGGACTTCAAGATTTGAAATTTGAATTATGCAGTGTAAATATTATCATAAAATAATTTATCATGTCCAAATAAAATTTCTTTATCCTCTTTATTAAATGAACATTTAAAACAATTTTAATTTAAATGGATTAAAATAGTGGATAATGAAACAACTTGTGAATATGAATGCATTTAAAACTTAATAGCCACATAACTTCGAACCCATGGTTCGACTGGGTCTTTAACATCAATGTAACTAGTGTACCAGACTGTAAGTAACGTACCAAAGATCATCACCACGTTGAGGTGGAGAGTCTTGTGATTTCCTGAGATCCCTAGAGGTGATACCACCTAGAGCTTTGCTCCTGGTTGGGTCACCCACGGCAATCAGGTCAATGGTGAGGATCAAGACAAATAACAATCCAAACAAGACCTCAACAGTGGAGCTGGCAGAAGATGATCGCACTTCACAATGGCAGTGAAGGAGGAAGAAGGCTGCAGCAGTGAAGGGTCCAGAGTCATCTTACACTGCATTCCTCTAGACCCTGACCCAGTCTGTCAAGGACTGTGTACTGGCTGTCTGTGCATCAGCCTCCCCACCTTAAACGAAGTCACTCACAGGCCTTCTCCATTACGGGAAAAGCACCTCAAGGGAACATCATACTCATCTCGGGGGATCACACTACTACCAATGCTCTTTAACAGAAAAGCCGACAAAAAGTAATGGATACGGCCCAGTCAATTACAGGCAAAACCCTCCCCACCACTGAGCACATCTACAGGGAGCACTGTCACAGGAAAGCAGCACCAACCAGGCCATGCCCTCTTCTCACTGCTGCCGCCAGGAAGAAAGTACAGGAGCCTCAGGACTCACACCAGCAGGCTCAGGAACAGATATTACCCCTCAACCATCAGGCTTGTGAACCAGAGGGAATAACTTCACTCAATTTCACTAACCCCATCACTAAACTGCTCCCACAACATACAGACTCTTCATCTCATGGTCCCAGTGTTTGTGTGGATGCTGTGTGCTTTGTTACCCTGTTACAAATAACTGCCGCAAAATAACAGACAATACACTGCATACACTTAAAAAATTTAGCTTTATAATTCTTAGTTTTACTAAAGGGTTAGTAAAGAAAGAGCAAAAAAAGAAAAGGGCCCATTTTAATGAAACAGAATATCGTGCACAAGTTGGAGCTCATGATTTCCCCTTCTCCGATCCTTTTTCGATCTCACCGGGCTTCGTCGAATCACAGTCCTGCTCCAGGTCAAGTCCTACGATCTCTTTTCTTTGGCGTCTTCTCTCTCCTTTTCCCTAGCAAAAGCCCCAAGCCCAAATTTAGTGTCCCTCCCCTTAATCCGGCCATCCTAATTGGATGACACACAATTCTCCTAGCTCTTATCTTCAACAGTAGCCCAAGCAAGCAGCTTGCACAGAACAACATAAGAAATACGAACCATGGCATTACAATAGTATGTACAACAGGACAGTCAATTTACCATAGAAATACAATTGTATCAGTGTGAGTTAATCAGTCTGATGACCTGGTGGAAGAAGATGTCCCGGAGCCTGTTGGTCCTGGTTTTTATGCTGCGGTACCGTTTCCCAGATGGTAGCAGCTGGAACAGTTTGTGTTTGGGGTGACTCGGGTCCCCAATGATCCTTCGGGCCCTTTTTACACACCTGCCTACTATTTTTATTACTATATATTTTTTCTCTTTCTTTTTGTATTTGCGCAGTCTGCTGTTTTATTTGCATGCTGGTGGTTTATTCATTGTGTTGGATGTGGTCTTTCATTTATTCTAGAGCATTTCTTGTATTTACAGCGAATTGCAACAAAAATTAATCTCAGGGTTGTATATGGTGACAAATCTGTACTTTGGTAATAAATTTACCATTAACTTTGAACTTAAGACAGTGAATGGAGTGTGGGAAGCACATCAACCAAAATAAATCAAAGTTAACATAATGTAAAAATGATATTGAAATAAGCCATAGATGACAGGACAGTACAGCAATGTATACGCCCTTCTACCCACCATGTTCTGCCATCCCTTTAACCTACTGCAAGGTCAGTTGAACCCTTCTCTCCATTTTCCTTTCATCCAGATTCAGAATCAAATTTCAAAGTTCAAAGTAAATTTGATTATCAAAGTACATATACAACCCTGAGATTTATTTTCTTGTGGGCATACTCAGTAAATCTAGAGAATAATAAACTATAACAATCAATGAATGACCGCCCAACTGGACATTGAACCAGAGTGCAGAAGACAACAAATTGCAAATAGAAAATGAAGAAACAATAATAATAAATAAATAAGCAATAAATATTGAGAACATGAGATGAAGAGTCCTTGAAAGTGAGTCCATTGGTTGTGGGAACAGTTCAGTGATGGTTTGAGTGAAGTTGAGTGAAATTATCCCCTGAGGTTCAAGAGCCTGATGGCTGAGGAGCTATAACTGTTGCTGAGCCCGGAGCTGTGAGCCCTGAGGCTCCTGACTCTTCTTATCAATGGCAGCAGCAAGAAGAGAGCATGCCTGGGTGGTGGGGATCCTTCATGATGGATGCTGCTTTCCTGCGACAGTGCTCTGTGTAGATATGCCCAGTAGTTGGGCAGGCTTCATCCATGATGGACTGGACCGTATCTAGTACTTTTTGTAGGAATTTCCTTTCAAAGACTTTTGTGCTTCCATACCAGGCTGTGATGCAACCAATCAAGATACGATCCACTACATATTTGTCAAAGTTTGTCAAAGTTCGAGATGTCATGTCAAATCTCTGCAAACTCCGAAGGAAGTAGAGGTGCTGCCATACTTTCTTCTTAATTGCACTTAACAGCTGGGCCTAGGGCAGCTCCTCCAAAATAATAACACTTGGAAATTCAAAGTTACTAACCTTCTCCACCTCTGATCCTCCGATGTGGACTGCCACATGGACCTCTGGTTTTGTTTGGCTGAAGTCTATAATCAGTTCCTTTGTCTTGCTGGCATTGAGTGAGAGGTTGTTGTTATGATGGCACCAAGCCAGGTTTTCAATCTCCCTCCTCATATGATGATTCACCACCACCTTTGATTTGAATCAGAATCAGAATAACTCCATTCATTGCCTGTATGTGAAGCATCCCAGAATTGACTGTGGTTCAGTGCCAACCATAAAACACCAGATAATAGCATTACAGAAAACTCAAACAAATGCAGGAGGAGCTCAGCAGGTCAGACAGCTTCGATGGAAAGGAATAAACAGTCAATGTTTCTGGCTGAGACTTCTCATTTGGACCGTGAGAAAAGATGAGGTCAGAATAAGAAGGTGGGGTGAGTGGAGGAAGGACTGCAAGGTGGCAGGTGATAGGTGAAACTGGGAGAGGTGGAGGGGGGTGAAGTAAAGAGCTGGGAAGTGGATTGGTGAAAGAGATAGGGTTAGAGGAGACAGACTCTGATTGGTCAGGACAGAAGACTATGGAAGAAAGGGAAGGAGGAGGACCACCAAAGGGAGTTGACGGGCAGCCATTTTAAAAGTTGTGAGAGGGAAGCAGGAATGGGGGATGGTGAATGGGAGGGGGGAAACAATTACTGGATGTCTGAGAAATCAATACTCATGCCATCAGGTTGGAGGCTACCCAGAAAGAATGTAAGGTGTTGCTCCTCAAACCTGAGTGTGGCCTCATCGCAGCAGCAGAGGAGGCCATGGACTGACATAGTGGAATGGGAATGGTAAGGAGAATTGAAATGGATGGCTACTGGGAGATCCTGCCTTTTCAGCCAGACAGAGCATAGGTGCTCAGCAAACCACTTGTTGAAGGCTGAATATCAATTTCCTGAACTTCTGGTAATTGCCTCCTCCCCTCCAATTTCACCATGCCCTATTCCTGCTTCCATCTCTCACCTCATCTCCTTACCTGCCCATCGCCTCCCTCTGGTGCTCATCCTCCTTTCCTTTTTTCCATGGTCTTCTGTGCTCTTCGATCAGATTCCCCCTTCTCAAGCCCTTATCTCTTTCACCAATCAGCTTCCCAGCTCTTCACTTCAGCACCTTCAGCCTCTCCTGATGTCACCCATCACATCCTATCTTGTATTTCTTCCCCCTTCCCCCACCTTTTGACTCTGACTTCTCTTTCTTTCTTTCCAGTCTTGATGAAGGATCTCAGCCTGTAACAACAGATGCTTATTCCTTTCCATAGCCTGACCTGCTGAGTTCCTCCAGCACTTTGTGTGAGTTTCCCTGGATTTCCAGCATCTGCAGAATGTCTAATGTTGGTAACTCAATAGCAACCAGCAATTTACAAGACAAATAGTGTAATCAACACTTAGCAGAACAGTCACGTGGGCAAACATCAATTATCAAACTTAAATAAATGTGAACATACGAACTGACTCAATAATTATCAACAAGACAAGAAGTGCTGGAAAGACCATTTAACAGATGTTATGTAGGGACAGATAGGGGTTTTCTGAGAGTCTCTTAATAACCCTAAAGCATCTGTCTCTAGTATCATTCCTGGCAGCACATTCACTCACCTACCACTCTCTGCATAAAACAGCTTACTCTAACTTTCCTCCAAACCCCTTAAAGTTACACCCCTTTGCATTTCTACTCTGGGAAAAAAATGGCTGTCCACTCTATGAATCATCTTGTACACCTCTATCAAGCTGCCTCTCATTCTCCTTCACTCTGAAGAGGAAAGCCTTAGCTCACTCAACCTATCCTTGAAAAGCATGCTCTCCAGTCCAGGAAGCATCCAGGTTAATCTCCTCTGCATCCTCTCTAAAGCTTCCACATCATTCCCATAATGAGGCTATTGGAAATTAACAGAATATTCCAGCTGTGGTCTGACCAGGGTTATATATAGAGTTGTGATCTGACCAGTGTTATATAGAGAGCCGTGGTCTGACCAGTGTTATATAAAGAGCCGTGGTCTGACCAGTGTTATATAGAGAGCCGCGGTCTGACCAGTGTTATATAGAGAGCCGCGATCTGACCAGTGTTATATAGAGAGCCGCGGTCTGACCAGTGTTATATAGAGAGCCGCGGTCTGACCAGTGTTATATAGAGAGCCGCGATCTGACCAGTGTTATATAGAGAGCCGCGGTCTGACCACTGTTATATAGAGAGCCGCGGTCTGACCACTGTTATATAGAGAGCCGCGGTCTGACCAGTGTTATATAGAGAGCCGCGGTCTGACCAGTGTTATATAGAGAGCCGCGATCTGACCAGTGTTATATAGAGAGCCGCGGTCTGACCAGTGTTATATAGAGAGCCGTGGTCTGGCCAGAGTTATATAGAGAGCCGTGGTCTGACCAGTGTTATATAGAGAGCCGTGGTCTGGCCAGTGTTATATAGAGAGCCGTGGTCTGGCCAGTGTTATATAGAGAGCCGTGATCTGACCAGTGTTATATAGAGAGCCGTGGTCTGACCCGTGTTATATAGAGAGCCGTGATCTGACCAGTGTTATATATAGAGCTGCAACAGCACCTTGCGGCTCTTGAACTCAATCAAGATGAATGAACACACCATACACTTTCTTATCCAACCTGTCAATTTGTGCTCTGACTTTGAGTATGTAAACCCTAAGATCACTGTGTTCCTCCACACTGCTAAGATTCCTGCAGTTATCTCTGTACTCTGCATTCAGTTTTGACCTTCCAAAGTGAATTACTTCACACTTTCCTGGACTGAGCTCCATCTGCCTCTCCTCAACCCAGCTCCGCATCCTATTAACGTCCTGTTGTAACCTATGACAACATCCTACAATGTCCACACTGCCAACTTCTGTACCTTCTGGAAACTCACTAACCCACCCTTCCTCTTCATCATCCAAATCATTTATAAAATTTACAAAGGAGAATGGGTCCTAGGACAGATCCCTGTGGAACATCAGTGGTCACCAACCACAAGGCAGAACATGCTTAATACTTTTACCGCCCTTTGCCTTCTATTGACAATGCAATTCTGAATCCACATAGTCCAGTTTCCTTGGATCCCATTCCGCCTGCCTTTCTGAATGAACGGACTGTGGGGAACCTTGTGAAATGCTTTACTAAAATTCATATACACCACATCTACTGCTTTGCCTTAATTGATATTTTATGTCACTTCAAATAATTGAATGGATTCATGTCATGGTGTGCACTCACAGAACAAGAACCAAGTGTGGAGAAACGGCAGACTCTCTCTGTCACGGTGGTCACTGGCACCAGCTTAACCCAGAGCAATGGACAGCAGGCTCGTGACTTGACCCATGTCTGGAGGAACAGCAGAATCCCCATGAAGGGACAGAAATAAGATGTTAGGTGTAGGAGACGCAGAGGGACAATTGAGAAACATCGTGAGGCAAATCATTCTCCATGATACAACTCTGCTTAATAATCGTAGAATGCGGGAAACACAAACCAGTCTTCACTCTCCAGGGCATAGGCCTGGGTAAGGTTGTATGGAAGTCCGGCAGTTGCCCATGCTGCAAGTCTCTCCTATCCACAACACCAATATTGTCCAAGGGAAGGGCAAGGGCTGAAACAGCTTGGCACCAGTGTCGTCGCAGAGCACTGTGTGGTTAAGTGCCTTGCTCAAGGACACAACACGCTGCCTCGGCTGGGGCTCGAATTCACGGCCTTCAGATCGCTAATCGAATGCCTTAACCAGTTGGCCACGTGCCCACACATAATCAGCTTTACTGCTTACATTACTGTGCAAAAGGTTTAGGCATGTGTATATAGCTATAGTGCCAAAGACCTTTACACAGTACTGTATTGGTCAATGTGAAGCGGAGAGCAAGTCTGCGAAGCTGGCAGGAACAAAGGAAGTTGGGAATGGTGAGGGTGCAGTGCAGTGGGAGGGGTGTGGGACAGGTGGCAGAGGAGGAGTGTCAGGGTGGGGCAGAAGGGGTGGTGTGTGTGCGGCACACCCAGCCCTGAGACACTAGGCAATCATTTGATTCCAAACAATTGGTTTATTGATCATTACAGAATGTCTCTCTGGTGCTTCCCACTCCCTCCCCTCTCCCTTCTCCTTTTCCTAACCATGATTCCCCTCTCCCTGCCCCATTCCTACTCTCATCCACAATAAAGACCCATATTGGAATCAGGTTTATCATCACTCACATATGTCACGAAACCTGATTTTTTTTTTGTGGCAGCAGTACAGTGCAAACATAAAATTACTACAGTACTGTGCAGAATTCTTAGGCACGCTGGCTATGTGTATATGCTAAAGGTTTTTGCACAGCACTGTACATAAAAATAAATAGCTTTCAACATTTAGAGATTTCCATATGAAGGGAATCTAAATTGCAAGAGGATGGAGGAAAGAGGGAGAATTTGGAACAGAGTTTAAGAGTCAGCAAGTCAGGCAGTGTCAGTGATGAGAGTTCTGTGGGAGTGCCATGAATCTGAATGGTTGAGTCTGTTTCTCTCTCTGCAATGGTTTCTGAAGTGCAGACTACTCCCGACATTTTCTTATATTATTTAAAAATGTCACTGTGTTCGGCTTTACTTCTGTTTTAAAGTTGCAGTGCTGGAAAATGTTGAATGTAATATTTTTGTCTGAATGTTTGCTACCAAATCTCCATATTTCAAAATGTGGCCACTTCCACAAAGGACGTAATGTTTGAAAGTAATGTTAAAATATTTTTTCTTACTTATAATAACAATGTCCAAACACTCTTTCAATTAAATAGATGATTTATTCTGTTCCTGTTGCAATAATTCAGGGTGTCTGTAACCTTGGAGTAGCAATCTTTGTCTGAGAGAGGAGTCAGTGTAAACCTTACCCTTCGAGGCTAGAGGTTGTGAAGATAATTTCCAAGTTAATTTGAAAGGGTCGCATTTGTACAGAGCCATTAATATTTCTTTTTCAATTCCCCCTTCTGCAATTGGATCCTCGATTTCCTCACTTGCAGACCTCAGTCAGTTCGGATTGGCAAAACTATCTCCTCCACAATCTCCATCAGCACAGGAGCACCACAGGGCTGTGTACTTATCCCCTGCTCTATTTACTTTGCACCTCTGACTATGACTGAGGGGCTAAGCACAGGTCCAACACCATATACGTTTGCTAATGATGCCACTGTCGTGGGTTATATCAAAGGTGGTGATGAATCAGCATTTAGGAGGGAGATTGAAAATTTGCCTGAGTGGTGTCATAACCACAACCTCTACCTCCATGTCAGCAAGAGCAAGGAGCTCACCGTAGACTTCAGGAAAGGGAAACCAGAGGTTCATAAGCCAGAAATCATTGGAGGATCAGAGGTAGAGAATGTCAGTAAATTTAAATTCCTTGTTGTTACTATTTCAGAGGTTCTGTTCTGGACCCATCATATATGGTATGGAAGTTATGCTGTCCAAGACTGAAAGAAGCTGCAGAAGATCGTGAACACGGCGCAACACATCACACAAACCAATCTTCCGTCCTTGGACTCACTTTACACGGCACGCTGTCAGAGCAGTGCTGCCAGGATAATCAAGGACACAACCCACACAGCCAACACACTTTTCGTCCCTCTTCCCTCCCGGAGAAGGTTCAGGTGCTTGAAGACTCGTACGGCCAGATTTGGGAACAGCTTCTTTCCAACTGTGATAAGACTGCTGAACGGATCCTGACCCGGATCTGGGCCGTACCCTCCAAATATCCGGACCTGCCTCTTGGCTTTTTTACACTACCTTACTTTCCACTTTGCTATTTTCTATTTATGATTTATAATTTAAATCTTTAATATTTACTAATTTTTACTGTTTTTAATATTTTTAATATTTAATATTTGTAATCCAGGGAGCGGGAAGCACAGAATCAAATATCACTGTGATGATTTACGTTCAAGTATCAATTGTTTGGCGACAATAAAGTATGAAGTATGAAGTATATAAATGTATTTGCAAAAAAAGTATGACAGCACCTCTGCTTTCTTAGGAGGCTGTGGAGATTTGGCATGACATCAAAAACTTTGACAAACTTCTATCAATACGTAATGGAGAGTGTACTCAAGTTAATTTTAAAGGGTTCCATTTACATAGAACTATTAATATTCCTTTCAGAGCATCCCAGAGCACTTTACGGCCAAAAAAATTACTTCAGAAGTGGTAAAACAAGACCACCAAATGCAAAAGAGGCAAAACTTCAGGAAATATGAAACATGGGTCACAGGCTCACTGCTACAAATTTGTAGACACAGAACCTGAGATCTAAAGTTCAAAGCCACAACACAAGTAAGAGTTAGCTTACAGCTGCTCTGTGATACAATCTTTATGCTGCACTGGAAACCTCGGTCACTAGAGTGTAAAATCATAATTAAATTTCCAACAGTGGTGTGGTACTTTGAGCTGCTCCCTTACAGCTTCAGTTGTGACATCTGGATGGAATTTTCATGCCCTCCTTGTGTCTGAAAGTCTGTCATGGACAGTCTCAAAGCCCAGCTTCGAAGGGTGGCGGGTTGGGCATGGGGCTAGCAAACCCATCCTGTGAAAACCCAGAGCTACACAAACACCAACAGAAGCTCTGAGGTCCTTGTCCTTGGGAGAGGAAAGATCTTCGAAGATGGGCTACACCTGGGGACAGGTGGAAAGTCTGAACCAGGGAAGGGGACCCAGGTGAGCTGCAGCCAGTGGCCTATGTCCCATTAAGGGTGATGGACTTTTTCTGTCTGAACAGGGGTGCCCTTGATGCTTCTGTTCCCCCCCCCCATCCCAAAGATGCTGATAGGTTTACTGGCTGTTGCAAATTACCTCCCTCCCACCCCTCCAGGTATGTAGCAGGAGAATCAGAGAAATCGATGAGGAAATAAAGGAGAATACTGATGGAAATATGCTGAGCTAGCCTAGACTCGATGGGCTAAATGATCTGGACTACAAAAAAAATTAAAATGTCCAGAGTTTGTTATATTACCCCAGAGACTATACTTTGACTGTGTTCATTAGCCTTAAAACAATGTCTTATTTCCTGCTGTGTTCCTTCTGCTCTTAGTGGGCAGATTATAGAATGTACTAGAACAGTTTAGTACAGGAACAGGCCCTTTGGCCCAGAATGCTGTGCTGAAACAAATACATTAGTAATTAAATGGTCAACTAAATTAATCCCTTCTGTGTACACAATGTCCCTACCTCTCAATTTTCCTCACATTCATGAGCCTTTCTAAATGTCTCTTAAAAGTCCCTAATGTATCTGCCTCTACCACTACCCCAGGTAGTCCATTCCAGGCACCCACCACTCCCTGTGTAAAAAAAAATTGCCCCTCACACCTTCTTTGAAATTACCCTCTTTCACCTTAAATGCATGCCCTGTGGTATTATACATTTCAGTTCTGGGAAAACAATATTATCTGTCTACACTATCCCTGCCTCTCATAGTCTTATAAAACCCTATCAGATTTCCTCTCAACCTGCACAGGTCCAGAGAAAAGAACCCAAGTTTGTCCAGCCTCTTATGATAGCCCATGCCCTCAAATCCAGGCAGCATCCTGGTACACCTCTTCTGCACCCTCTCCAAAGCCTTGACATCCTTCCTATAATGGGGCAATCAGAACCATATTCACCTCTCCAGATGTGGCCTAACTAGAGATTTATAAGGCTGGGGGAACAGTGGCACATCTAGTTGAGCTGCAGCCTAACAGCTCCAGTTACAATAGGTTCAATCTGACCTCAGGTGCTGTCTATGTGGAGTCTGCATGTACTCCTTGTGATTGCATGGGTTTCTTTTTGGTGCTCTGTTTTCATCCCATATTCCAAAAATGTGTATGTTGGGAAATTAATTAACCATTGTGAGTAATGGGGTGGTGCAGTAGTGTAGTGGTTAACACACATGCTTTAAAGCACAGGTGACCCAGGTTGTCAGGAATTTATAAGTTCTCCCTGTCACCACGTGGCTTCCTCCCACATGGTACCTTTTGGTAGGATCATTGGTTATTATAAATTGTCCCGTGATTAGGCTAGGGATAATTTTGCGGATTACTGGGCGGCACAGCTCGAAGGAACAGAAGGACCTATTCCACACTGTATCTCAATGATAAAAGAATAATTCTCAGTGTGCAGTTTTTGTGGGAGGATCTGAAGAGAGTTTATGAGAACGAGAGGAAAATAAAAGTGTCATTAGTGTTGGATGAATGTAAGTGGATGGGTGACGGTTGGCATGGTTTTGTAGGGATACAGCTCTCCACTGTGAAGGGCATCTAAAGAAGGCAATGTCTCAGGAAGGCAACATCCAACGTCCCAGACCCTTCCCAATTTCTGGATTTCTTCCAGGTGCTCCAATTTCCTCCCTCAGTCCAAAGGTGTATTGGTTAGTAGGTTAATTGGTCATTGCAAATTATCCAGTGAGTAGTGCTCAAATATTATGTTTTGTAACTGCAAAACACTAAACTAATTTAAAAGAAGACACAGGAATCCAATTTGATCATTACAAATATCTCTCTAGTGCTTCCCGCTCCCTCCCTTCTCCCTTCTCCTTTTCCCAAACATAAATTCCCACTCTCCCTGCCTCCTTCCCATTCTCAGTCCACAATAAAGACCCATATCAGAATCAAGTTTATCATCACTCACATATGTCATGAAATTTGTTTTTTTTGTGGCAGTGGTACAGTGCAATACATAAAATCACTGCAGTACTGTGCAAAAGTCTTAGGCAGCTTAAATGTATATATTAGACTTTTGCACAGTCCTATATATATAAAATTAAAATACATAAGTAGTGCCAAAAGGAGGGAAAATAGTGAGGTAGTGAACATGACTTATAGGTGTTTGGCTTTGATTC
This sequence comes from Mobula birostris, assembly GCF_030028105.1. Classification (NCBI taxonomy): domain Eukaryota; kingdom Metazoa; phylum Chordata; class Chondrichthyes; order Myliobatiformes; family Myliobatidae; genus Mobula; species Mobula birostris. The sequence continues at coordinate 246,743,989 of NC_092370.1, read as the reverse complement.
CATCCTATATCACTCTATGATTCTACCTGAGTGTTGTGGGGTGGAGTGATGATAGGGCCTGGGCAGACAGTAGTGGAGAATGAAGAAAGAACAAAACCTTTAGAGAGTCCCAGGGGTTGTCCTGAGAGAGTCCAGCACTCATTCCTACAGCTTGGTCAAATTTGCTTTGTGGTGTCCCAAAACGAATGGTGCCTGGGGATTAATATAAGTTCTTATCTGTTTGATGTGAAACCATCCAAAAATGGTTCTTGATGTGTTTCAGTCCTTGTTCTGCCAGGTGTTTATGAAAAGCCTCACAATATCACTGTAATAAACAACACCAGGGAAGCAAATTTCTTGGCTCAGTATATTAAATAAATGAGCTTCACTGTGATAATGTTTGCTTCAATCCTAGTTCATTCATTCCTCTTCCCTAATGATACCATTGTAGTTCATCTCCTATATTTATTTTGAAAGAACATCCTAGAGATCCACAAAGCTAGCTCAATTTTGCCTCAATAAGGCCATAAGATATGGAAGCCGAATTTAGCCATTTAGCCCATCAAGTCCGTTCCACCATGGCAGATTCATTTCCCTCCCATCCCCAGTCTCCTTCCTTCTCCCCACATCCCTTCATGCCTGGACTAATCAGGAATTTGTATCTGTGATTTGGCACTACATTTAGAACTTTGACAAGCTTTTATAGATGTGTAGTGGGGTCTATATTGACAGGCTTGGTATGGAAACACCAATGTCCTTGAACGGAAAGCCCTACAGAACTTAGTGGATATGGTCCAGTCCAGCACGGTTAAAGCCCTCCCAACCATTGAGCACATCCACATAAAATGCTGTTGTAAGAAAGGAGCATCCAGCATCAAGGATCCCCACCACATAGGTCATGCTCTCTTCTTGCTGCTGTCATCAGGTAGAAGATACAAGAGCCTCTGGACCCACATCACCAAGAACAATTACTACCCCTCAACCATCACACACTTGAGCTAAAGAGGACAACTGCACTCAGCTTCACTTGGTCCATCATTGAAATGTTCCCGGAGCCGATGAACTCATTTTCAAGTCCTCTTCATCTGATGTTCTCATTTTTATTTCCATTTATTTATATTTGCATTTGCACAGTTTGCTGTCTTCTTCACCCTGCTTGACCTTTCATCGATTTTGTTCCAGCTACTGTTCTATAGATTTGTTGAGTATGCCCAAGAAAAAGATAATTTCAGCATTGTATATGGTGACATAAATGTACTTTGATAATAACATTGACTGTGAAATTTAAACTTTAATTTATCGGTGATTATATATTTTTGTACTTGTTGACATACCAATACAATGGTATACAAGTATTATAAGCACCAGAAGTTATGTGCGTTGGGGCAGGAAAATGTTATGACAACATAGCCCAACAGTGGGGTAAAGAAGATGGCAGTCTGGGGGATTGAGGGCAGAAGTTATGGAACATTAATGAATGGGCCTTTCTTAAATAAATAAATGCAGAATCTCAAGCTAACAACTTGTCAGCCAGGCATCTGTGTTAGGAGGTGATAACCAGCAAGCAGTAGGGACAGTCACTGGGAAATACAGCAGGCGAACAAGCTGAAGACCATGGATGAGGTGTGAGGGTTTTGTTCAAATAGTCATCCAGAACAGAATCAGGCTTGTTAGCCTACCAGTAATTAGCAAAGTTTAAAGTAAATTTAATCAGAATCAGGTTTAAAATAGCTGACATATGTTAAGAAATTTGTTGTTTTGCAGCAGCAGTACACTGCAATGCATAATCAAAAAGATAAATTACAATAAGAAATATATATTAATAAATAAAATAGTAAGGTGTTGTTCATGGTTTAGTGTCCATTCAGAAATCTGATGGCGGAGGGGAAGAGGCGGTTAGTGAAATGTTGAATTTGTGTTTTCAATCTCCTGTGCCTCCTCTTTGATGGTAGTAATGAGAACAGGACCTGTCCTCGGTGATCGGGGTCCTTAATGATAGAAGCTGCCTTTTTGAGGCATCGTCTTTTGAAGATGTCCTTGATGTTGGGGAGAATAGAGCCCATGATGGACTTGGCTGAGTTTACAACTTTCTGTAGCTTTTTGCAATCCTGTGCATCGGTCCCACCATACCAGACGGCGATGCAACTAGTTAGAATGTTCTCCATGATAAATCTCTAGAAATCTGCAAGAGGCTTTGGTGACATACCAAGTCTCCTCAGGCTCGGAACGAAATACAGCTGCTGACATGCCTTCCTTGTAATTGCATCAATAGGAGGGGCCCAGGACAGATCCACAGAGATGCTGACACCCAGGAACTTGAAATTGCTCATCCTTTTTACTGTTGATCCCTCAATGAGGATTGGTGTGTGCTCCCTCACCTTCTCCTTCCTGAAGTCCTCAATCAATTCCTAGGTTATACTGACATTGACTGTAAGGTTTTTGTTGAAACAGCACTCAGATAATCTATCCCGCTCAAGTATGCCTCCTCAACTCCATCTGAAATTCTGCCAACAAAAGCTGGATCTCACCTTTTCCACTTGCTGACGACGGGTGTGTTTATGATCAAAGTATATATATGTTCACCATATTCAGGAACAGTTATTACCAGTCAACTATCAGACTCTTGAACCAGAGGGGATAACTTCACTCGATTGCACTCGTCCCATCATTGAAATGTTCCCACAACCTATGGGCTTACTTTCAAGGACACTTCATCTCATGTTTTTGATATTTATTGCTTATTTATTTATTATTATTATTCCTTCTTTTCTTTCTTTTGTATTTGCACAGCTTGGTGTCTATCGCACACAGGTCGTCTGCCCTGTCCGTGCGATCTTTCATTGTTTCTATTATGGTTATTAGATTTATTGAGTATGCCTACAAGAAAGTGAATTTCAGGATTGTATATGGTGAATATGTATTTTGATGATATATTTACTTTGAACTTTACTACCTTGATATTTTCCTTGCAGTCATACATGTGATAAAATATAGAAATCCAATCGAATCGATTTACTAATTCCACTTTATTCTTCCTGCATTCCCCTCAGCTCCTGCCAGATTCTACCACTTACCCACATACATCAGATAATTCTCAGTGGCCAGTTAACTATCCATTAATCTACAATCAATCCCTTTCGGATGAGGGATCCAGATGAAATCCACACAGTCATAAGGAAAAAGGAAAAAAGGGAAAAAAGGACCATGTGATGACATTATAATTTGGGATGTCGGATTTTGCAATTGAATTCCATCGCTGTCTGTAAGGAGTTTGTACATTCTCTCTGCAAGTGCGTGGTTTTCCTTTGGGTGCTTCCAGTTTCCCCCCACAATCCAAAGATGTACTGATTGGCAGGTTAATTAGTCATTGAAATTGACCTGTCATTAGGTTAGGGTTAAATAGGTGAATTGCTGGGTGGAGCAGCTCATTGGGTCAGAAAGGGCTGTTCCACATTATATCTCTAAAGACATAAATAAATAAATCATAAACATGTGTAGTCTTCACATAGACATTGCCTGAAATCAGGACTGAATCAGGGCCTCTGGAGCTGTACGGCAGCAACTGCAGTAGTTGTGCTATTCTTATAGAGTTTTTCCAGGAAGTTACCAGGAAAGTAGATGAAGAAAAGGCAGTGGATGTTGTCTACATGGATTTTGGCAAGGCACGTGAGGTTGGTCAAGGAAGTTCAGTTGCTCAGCATTCAAGATGAGGAGGCAAATTAGGTTAAACAAGTACATTGCTTTGTGGGAGAAGCCAGAGAGTGGTGGGAGATGGTTGCCTCTCTGACTGTAGGCTTGTGCTGAAGGGATCGGTGTGGGTCCATTGTTGCTGTCATTTATATCAATGGTCTGGTCAACAATGTGGTAAACTGGATCAGTAAATCTGTGGATGACACCAAGATTCGGGGTGTAGTGGACTGCGAGGAAGACTACCAGAGCTTGGAGCAGGATCTGGATCAGTTGGTGAAATGGGCTGAAAAATGGCAGATGGAATTCAATGCAGACAAGTGCAAGGTGTTGCATTTCAGTAGGACCAACAAGAGTAGGTGTTACACAGTGAACAGTAGGGCACTGAGAGTTGCAGTAAAACGGAGAGATCTGAGAACACAGATTCATAATTCCTTGAAAGTGGTGTCGCAGGCAGATAGGCATATTGGCCTTCACAAGTCAATGTATTGAGTACAGGAGATGGGATGTTATATTGAAATTGTATAATTTGTTGGTGAGGCCTAATTTGGAGTATTGTGCGCAGTTTTGGAAAGATACAGGAAAGATGTAAATAAGGTTGAAAGAGAGCAGAGAAAATTTACAAGGATGCTGATGGAACTAGAGGATCTAAGCTATAGGGAAAGGTTGAATAGGTTAGAACTTTATTACCTAGAACATTGAAGATTGAGGGGTGATTTGATAGAGGTTAACAAAATTATGAAGGGTAGAGATAGGATAAATGAAAGCAGGCTATTTCCACAGCAGTTGGATGAGACTAGATCTAGAGGTCATGGGTTAAGGGTGAAAGGTGAAATCTTTATAAGAAGAATATGAGGTGGAGCTTCTTCACTCAGAAGAAACTTCATTGTCGTTTACAGCAATGGAATCCACTGACTGTTGTAATATGAAATCTGTAGCAGCTAACATGCATTAAGGTACAGTATATCCCATAAAGAAAAGTACAATCAATATAACAATATGATTATGGGTTTCAGTGATGTTGAGTGAGAGGTAATTATTGGTCAGGCCACAAGGACCATTATCAAGGAACCCTAGCACCAAGATCAGGCTCTCTTCTCACTGCTGCATCAGGAAGATGGTACGGGAGCCACAGGAGCCAAACCACCAGGTTGAGGCACAGTTAAAGCCCCTCAACTATCAAGCTCTTGAACCAGTGAGGATAACTTCACACAAATTCACTCACTCCAATACTGAACTGTTCTACATCCTATAGACACTTCATCTCAGGTTCTCGAATATTTATTGCTTATTTATTATTATCATTGTTTCATTTTTGTTTCTTATTGCATTTGCATAGCTTTTTTGTCTTTTGCACTTTGGTTATTTATCTATACTTTTGTGAGCAGTTTTACATTGAAGGTATTGAATTTCTTTGAATTTACTGTGAATTTCTGCAAGAAAATGAACCTCAGGGTGGGTTGTAAATGGTGACATATATGTACTTTGATAATAAATTTACTTTGAACTTTGAATGCTGCCCAGGTGTTTATTGAAATAACACAATGTGTTGTTTATTCACATTCACCTAAGAGAGCATAAACGGTTTGATTTAATGTTTCACCTCAAATACTGCGTTGAATAATAATAGGATAAGTTGTCAATAGCAGGGACCCCCAAACTACTTTGCACCGCGGACCGGTTTAATATTGACAATATTCTTGCGGACCAGCCGACTTGGGGTTGTGGGGGAGGTGTTAATCACGACCGGAATATAGGTGATAAGTCAACTATAAGTCACTTATAAGTGGCTAATACACTCGATTTCGTTTGTAAAATGGTTTATCTAACGAATTTAATATTAAACACACAGCACATATTTTCCTCACATGATAAGTCATTTATATATGTCAATAGCATCATAACATTTTAAGTAATGTTTGGCTATTAAACACACAGCGCATATTTTCCTCGTATGAACATATAAAATCATTGCAACACACCAATATCGCTGAATCAGTGGGAGCCCTGGGCTTGTTTCACTGCAACAAGACGGTCCCATTGAGGGGTGATGGGAGACAGTGATACTCGAAGGGGGTTCCTTATGTAATGACCTCGCGTGCGTTCAAGTTCCAACAGTGGGCATGACAGGGAATGAGGAAAGGTGCGGCTGACTCATATGGTTTCATATCCCCAAATCATTTTGTTTCCTCTCAGCCTGGCAGCACATGCTTTGCGGCCTGCTACCAGTCCGCGGACCGGTGGTTGGGGACCAATGGTCAATAGGATCAGCCGTGTTCTGTGATGTTAGTTGAAGGTGGCATTAGTTGACCAGGTATCAGGGAGTATATCCATATTCTTCAACGAATAACGTTATGGCAACTTTTCTATCTGGTCTGTTTGAAATCAGGACTGGGAGTTTTTTCAAGTGCTTTTTAGTAAATGCAGGAGGGCTTTAACAGAAAGATTTTTAAAAGCACTGATCTAAAAATTTCAAAATAAGTTTATTATCAAAGTACATATATATCACTATATACTACCAAGAAATTTATTTTCTTGCAGGCATTCATCGTCAATCAAAAGAAACACAATAGAATTAACGAAAAAACACACACAACAAAGCAGACAAACAGCTAACGTACAACAGACAACAAACTGTGCAAATACAAAAAATACATCATAATAACAATAAGCAATAAATATCGAGAAATTGAGATAAAGAGTCTTTGAAAGCGAGTTCACAGGTTTTGGGAAAATTTCAGTGTTGGGGTAAGTGGAGTTATCCCCTCTCAATCAAAAGTCTAATTGTTGAGGGGTAATAACTGTTCCTGAACCTGGTGGTGTGAGTCCTGAGGCTCCTGTACCTCCTTCCTGGTAGCTGCAATGACAAGAGAGCATGCTATACTTAAGGCTTTGCCTTATTGCCCTAGTTCCTCATTAAATACATTAAATGGATTACAGCTAGATCATTATGTGTGGCACAGTGATGGCTCTCTGTTAGAGGCCCACTAGAAGTTTAGGGAAAGCCACTTTTCTCATTTAAGCTCCAAGTTTCCTGTATGCCCTGTTATTTTATGAAATATCAGATTGCAGTGAAGAGTCAGAGAGGCAAAGCCCACTGTGTCTGACCATCTCCCTGCCCGCTGCCCCTTACACCAAGGTTTTAATTTTATTATATTTAGCAATACAGCACAGTGCAGGCCCTTCTGGCCTTTCAAACAGTGCCACCTGAGCAACTCCCAACAAACCTGAGTAACCCAGTCCTGATCATGGGACAATTTACAATGACTAATTAACCTACTAACTGGTATACCTTTGGACTGGGGGAGGAAACTGGAGCACATGGGGAAAGCACACACACATTCCATGCAGAGGACGTATAGCCTCCTTACAGAGGACGCCAGGATTGAGTTCTGAACTCCAACACTCTGAGCTGTAATAGCATCATACTAACCATTATGCTGCCTTGGCGTCCACAGTAAAGTAGATGTGCCAGACACAGCAGCGTGTGAATAAACGTACATAGGAATCTCAGATCTGAGACCTCCATAATCAACACCTACAATCAGCACTGGGGCTCCTCAAGGATGTGTGCTTAGCCCGGTGCTCTACTCTCTTGACACCCACGAATGTGTGGCAAGACACAGCTCAACTGCCATCTGTTGTCAATGACACAAGTATTGTTGGCAGAATTTCAGATGGAGACGAGGCGTTAAACAGGAGTGAGATAGCTCACTAGTTGAGTGGTGTTGCTATAATAACCTTACACTCGATCTCAGTAAGATTAAGGAATTGATTGTGGACTTCAGGAAGGAGAAGTAGAGGTGACAAAAGTGAGCAGTTTCAAGTTCCTGGGTGTCAACATCCCTAAAGACCCATCCTGGGCCCAACGTGTTGATGCAATTACAATAAAGGCTCAAATGCAAATACATTTAATTGGGAATTTGAAGAAACTTGGTATGTCACCAAAGACTCTTGTACATTATTGCAGATGGACTGTGGAGAGTATTCTAACTGGTTGCCTCATGGTCTAGTGTAGAGGGGCCACTGCACAGGATCGGAAAAGGATTCTGGAAGTTGTGACTCAGTCAGCATGGGCACAAGCCTCCCCAGTATTGAAGACACCTTCAAAAGGCGATGCCTCAAAAAGGCGGCATCTATCATTCATTACCCCCATCACCCAGGACATGCCCTCTTCTCATTGCTACCATCAGGAAGGAGGTACAGGAGCCTGAAGACACACATACACACAATGTTTCAGGAACAGCTTCTTCCCCTCCACAATCAGATTTCTGAATGGGCATTGAATCTATGTACACTACCACATCACTTATTTCCTCCTTTTTTGGCAATCCTTATTTAACGTACGCTGCCGCAAAACAACAAATTTCATGACACACTGTCCGCCAGTGATATCCGGTTTAATATCACTGGCATACATTGTGAAATTCGCTGTTTTCTGATTCGTATTCTTGTAGGTTTTGCCTCTGGCACAGTCATAAAGGGGGCCAATTGTATTGTTAGGAAAATAAACCTGATTGCATCTGTTTCTAAATGGGAGGCTGGCAGTACCATGCTTTCCACTCTCCCTTTGGCAGATGCCCAAGGCAGCATTGTGAGCAGCCCCTAGCATTAAAATGAAGATGACATCTCTCAGACCTCAGACACTCCAACCGGATTGGAATCAAAATTCAGCAGCGGATGATCCTGCGCAAAAAAGCTCCACTCACTTTCCAGTCCGGCTGACATTTTGAACTAAAATTGAATCTCCCATTTTAGCACATTTTGCATAGTGGTGCAATTTCCAGAATTTTTTCCTCATTTGAATGTTGCCAAGGAAAATTTGCTAATCAAATGGCTGTTTCTGGCTTTGTTTCAAAGCTGAAAACATAGCAGAACCAGCAATTTCTATGTCGGTGTGGCTAGCTGATGGACTGTTTTCTGTAATTTCTTAACAAGACCCTCATGCATAGAGTTCTGTTAATCTTGTAACAAGTTATATAACAGCAAAAAAAATAGAAAAATATAGGGCCGCACAGAGCCAGCTGGCTAATTACCATAATTCACTGTTCTTTTATGACATTTGTCCGTCCACAAAGGACCTATTGAAAAAGCTTAGTTAGAAAATTGTGTGGTATTGATTGCAGCGCACTGAAGGTGGAGTGAAAGTTGTGGAACAGCCTGACTGTAGGACAATAACTCAAATGTTCAAATATTTAATGTGTATTGACCCCTTGGTGAACCTGGCAACTTGCAAGATGTGTCTCGTATAAATTTGGAACTACTTTGATTGCTTTTTCATAATCACTTTAAATTTTCAACGCTATATCATAAAAGCCCTCTGTCTCATCCCACTAATACCTTCTCATGAAATGTGCAGTGTAATCATCACAATTACCCTTGTGAGAGGTAATGAAATGCCCGGACCTAATTTTCAGCCAAAGCAAAGTGTCCATTATGGATATTTTAAAATCCCTATTCGAATCACAAAGTTCATATTGTTTGGTTTTAATAACAGTACTCACACTGTTAGGCTCACAACATCCTGCTACTATTGAAGAAATTGCACCACTTTACAATCGTTACCTGATTAAATGCAATCAGAAGCTTGCTGTTGTTTCAACCACGTCGACAAATATCAGCAGAAAAAAGTCTCAACTTCTGTGATCAACTCAATTACATGTTTAGAGGCATTGAATTGATCCTCCCTCAGTTTTAAGTAAGAGGGTTTCAGAAGATTGTTTTTTTTGTTTTTGATGATTATAGAAGATAATTCATATATTACAAATGTGTTTTTATCCTTACAATACATTTAAAGTTCAATTGACACTGTATGATGAAGGAGCAGGTAAATCATACCCCAAACACAAGAGATTCTGCAGGTGCTGGAAATGCAGAGCAAACACACACAAAATGCTGGAGGAACTCAGCAGGTCAGGCAGCATCTATGGAGAGGAATAAACTGTCGATGTTATGGGCTGAGACACAATGGCGGAGGAACTCAGCAGCATCTATGGACATGAGATTATTCAAAGATTCAAAGTACATTTATTTTTAAAAGTATGTGCACAGAATGCAATTCTGAGATTCTGCAGGCAGCCACAAAACAAAGAAACCCACTGGAACTCAAGGAAACATCAAACAACCAACGTGCAAAAAAAGAATCATGCAAACGGCAAAAAACGAGCGATTAACACATAGAATATCAAACATCAAACCAGCAGTATTCAGTTAAGTTCAGTTCGCACTGCGCCACATTGCTAGCCAATGCATGTCACAGGGCTACTCTTTGCCAAAGCACCCAGTCCATATCGATCGTTCTGATCAAACTGCTCAAAAACAACAAAAATAATCTGCTATCTTCCCCCTTCTTTTCCAGTACTGATAAAGGGTCTCAACCTGAAACATTGTCTGTTTATTCATTTCCATAGATGCAGTCTGACCTGCTGAAATCATTCTCAATGTGTCTGCCTTGGCTTCCTCAGCTCAACCCTAACCTATGAGAGATCTGCACTTTTGGCCTCATGATCTTCAAAGTAACTTTTATAGCTTTATCAATAACAAACTCAAGCTTTAAATTTCTTCCATAATGTTCACTGCCCCTCTATTTTCCTTCATTAAGGCATCAACTAAAATGATTTTGCTGGAACTTTAGGTCATCTGCCCTGATATCACTCCAGCTCGGTGACAAACTTCGTTTGAAGTTGTGCTCCTGAATCAACGTTAGCACATTTAATGTTCTACATACCTCCACTTGCCTTGAAATTAGATTGAGGAAAACTGTTTATTTCAATGTTACGTAACTGAAAGTTGATTTACCACAGAGTGAATAGCAATACAACCAAATTTAGGTCATATCGGATATAAATTGCATTATCGACTTCCTTGCTTTGGTTAGTTAGATACACAGCATTTCATGTCCTCATCATTCAGTTGTACCGTGGAGGAAATTAGATCAAGTTCTTCCAGAAACAGCAATTGGGCTCTCCTGATCCATCAGGATCAACCTCATTCAGACAACCTGTCACACATGCCTTTCATTCTTTAATCTCTTCCCGTACTGAACCTCAGTTCTTCAAGAAGGAGAAGGTGGCGGCGCAACGGCAGCACGCGTGGCCTCTCTGGTGAATGAATGATATCTGTAATCTGTCAAGTAGGGGACCGTGCACAATTCTGATTTGATGGAGACAGATGTGAGAGCACGGAGGAACATCTGGAAAACTTCTGAAATGCCCGCTTCGCTGCCGCTGCTACTGTGTGATAACCGGAATCTCCAGAGCAGAAGGCCCCGAATCCTCAGCTTTGCGTGTTTCAGTGGCCGGGGCGAGGTCAAAGGTGCTCGGCAGAGGATGGCGCTCGTGAGGCTGTATCGGAGCGGCTGGTCGGAAGCTCGAAGTTTTCGGACGGATGGACTCAGTGTCTGCTGTGGTCGGCTGCTTCCAAGGCATCGGCAAGTTGATGGTGCCTGGAGGTTTATGGCAGGGAGTTTCTCCCTTTTGCCGCCTGCTATCCGGGAGTTGAACGACTCGGGAACTTTGAGAACTTCTTTTTACCGTGCCCATAGTTTGTTCTTCATCAAATGATGGTATTGTTTTGCACTGCTGTAACTATATGTTATAATTATGTGGTTCTGTCAGTGTTAGTCTTTGGTTTGTCCTGTTTTCTGTGATATCACTATGAAACATTGCATAGTTTCTTAATGCATGTATGCATTTCTAAATGACAATAAACGAAGACTGAGTGTTCTCATAATCTAATCTAATCTAAACAAACTATCTCCAACTGATTCTCGTCTTCACCCTTTATTACTGGCTTGGGAGGTGCTTGGTGGAATTTGCAGAATAATGTTACAGATTGTTTGTCCCACTCCCACTAAGGCAGAGGCTACGTACCTTCCACGCCAGGACCACCAAACTCTAAAAAAAGTTACTTTCCACAAAAAGGCCAAAGAATACTTCCATCCACCAACTCACCCCTCCACATCCCTAACCACCACCAATTTATCATTTCCTGTCAGAGTCACCTTAAATGTACAAACACTCCTGTGCCCAGCTTCACTTTATGGACATACAATCAATCTATATACAGTACTGTGCAAAAGTCTTAGGCACATACTTGTAGCTAGGATACCAAAGACTTTTACACAGTACTGTAGTAATTTTAAGTATTTTATGTTTTGTACTGTACCGCTGCCACAAAAAAACAAAACTATTCCATGACATATGTGAGTGATTATAAACCTGATTGCAGGGAGGTTTACTGGAGCTGCTGGGAGTGGTTTAAACTGATATAGCAGAGCTGAGGATGAGCCAGCAGGTTTACAAGTAGACATTGTAATATGCAATATGAATGCAAGGAAGAACTAGCCAACTAATAGGTAGAAATGTAGATGGAGCAAAGAGTTAAGTTGTACCACAGAGGAAAAATTCATAAGGGCAAACAATGCAGGACTGAAGGTTCTGTATCTAAATGCGTGTAGCATTCAGAATAAGGTGGGTGAACTGGCGACGCAATTAGAGGTTAGTCGGTATGATGTTGTGGGTATCACTGAGTCGTGGCTGAAAGAAAGCCATAGTTGGGAGTTTAATGTTAAAGGATATACTTTGTAGCGAAAGGACAGGCAGGAGTCATAAGCGGTGGTGTGGCCCGGTTGGTAAGAGATGGAATTACTTCTTTAGGAAGAGGTGACGTAGGGTCAGAAAATGCATAATCTTTGCGGGTGAACTTAAGAATCTGTAAGGGAAAAAAACACTATGGAAATAATATATATATAGGCTTCCAAATAGTAGCTAAGATATGGGGTTAAGATTGCAAAGGGAGCTGAAAGGGCATGAACTAAGAGTAATGTCACAATTGTAATGGTGGACTTCAATATGCAAGGGGATTGGGGAAATCAGGTTGGTGTCGGATCGCAAGAGAGGGAATTTGTTGAATGCCTTTGAGATGGCTTTTTAGAACAGCTTATGCTCGGACCTACTAGCAGAAAGGCTATCTTATATTGAGTGTTGTGTAATAACCCAGATCTTATTAGGGAGCTTAACATAAAGGAATCCTTAGGAGGCAGTGATCATAATATGGTGGAATTCATACTGCAAATTGAGAGGGCGAAGCCTAAGTTACATGTATCAGTATCATAATAGAATAAAAGAAATTACAGATGCACGAGAGAAGAGCTTGCCCAGGTGGATTGGAGGAGGATACTGGCAGGGATGACAGCAGAGCAAAGATGGCTGAATTTTCTGGGAATAGTTCACAAGGTGCAGGATAGATATGTCCCACAGAAGAAGAAGTTCTCAAACAGTAGAGCTAGACAACCATGGCTGACAAAGGAAGTTAAAGACTGCATAGAAGTCAAGGAAAGGGCACATGAGGTAGCAAAAGTGAGTGGGAAGTTGGATGACAGGGAAGCTTTTAAAATTCAACAAAAGACAACTAAAAAGTTATAAGAAGGGGGAAATATGAAATATCAGGGCAAAGTAGCCAATAATATAAAGCAGGATACCAAAAGTTTTTTCAGTTATATAAAGAGTAAAAGGGAGACAAGGGTTAATATCAGACCAGTGGGAAATGATACTGATGAGGTGGTAATGGGGGACAAAGAAATGGTAGATGAACTTAATAAGTACTTTGATTCTGTCTATACTGTGGAAGACACTAGCTGAATGCCAGAGGTCCGTGAGTATCAGGGGGCAGGAGTGAGTGCCATTATGATTGCAAAGGAAAAAGTGCCAGGCAAACTCAAAGGTCTTAAGGTGGATAAGTCACCTGGACCAGATGGACTACATCCCAGAGTCCTGAGAGAGGCTGCTGAAGAGATAATGGATGTATTGGTCATGATCTTTCAAGAATCACTTGATTCTGGCACATTCCCAGGAGATTGGAAAATAGCAAATATCACTCCACAATTTAAGAAGGGAGGAAGACAAAAAAGAAAGGAAATTATAGGCCAGTTAGCCTAACCTCAGAGCATTCCACAGATTCACCACGGTTTAGCTAAAAAAATTCCTCCTTACTTCTGTTCGAAATGGTCACCCACTCAATTGTGAGGCAGTCCCCTCTAGTTCTGGATATCCGTCCTAGTCCTTTCAACATTTGGTAGGCTTCAATGAGATCCCCATGCATTCATCTAAATTCCCGTGAGTACAGGCCCAAAGCGACCAAATACTTCTCATATGTTAACCCCTTCATTCCTGGAATCGTCCTCGTAATCCTCCTCTGGACTCCCTCCAATGACAGTACATCCTTTCTGAGATAAGGGGCCCAAAACCATTGACAATACTTGAAGTGTAGCCTGACTAGTGTCTTATAAAGCCTCAGCATTATCTTCTTGTTTTTATATTCTATTCCACTTGAAATAATTGCTGACATTGCATTTGTCTTCTTTACCATGGACTCAGCCTGTGAATTAGGCTTCTGAGAGTCTTGCATGATGACTCCTAATCATGCACCTCTGATGTTTGAATTTTCTCCCCATTTAGATAATAGTCTGCACTGTTGTTCCTTTTGCCAAAATGTATTATACATTTCCCAACGCTATATTCCATCTGCCACTTTTTTGCTCTTTCTTCCGATTTGAATAAGTCCTGCTGCAATTGCATTGCTTCCTCAGCACAACCTACCCCTCCACCTGTCATTGTATCATCTGCAGACTTTGTGACAAAGCCATCAGTTCCACGATCTAAACCACTGACAAACAATGTGAAAAGTAGCAGTCCCAATACTGACTCCCGAGGAACACCACTAGTCACTGGCAGCCAACCAGAAAAGGCCCCTTTATTCCCACTCGCTGCCTCCTGCCTGTCAGCCACTCCTCTATCCATGCCAGAATCTTTCCTGAAACACCATAGGATTTTATCTTGTTAAGCAGCCTCATGTGAGGCACTTTATTAAATGCCTTCTGAAAAACTAAGTAAATGGCATCCACTGCCTTTTCTTTGTCTTTCCTGCTTGTTACTTCTTCGAAAAATTCTAACAGATTTCTCAGGCAACAGTTCCCTTCACAGAAACCATGATGACTTTGGCTTATTTGATTATTAGTTTCCAAGTACCCCAAAACCTTGTCCTTAATAATGGACTCCAACACTTTCCCAACCACTGAGGTTGGGCTAACTGACCTATAACATCCTTTCTTTTGCCTTCCTCCTTTTGTAAACCACCTCTTCTCAGCCACCTGTATGTGCTTAAGACTTTTTCATGGTACTGTATATAAGCTAAATTATGTATTTGTATTTATTGTGTTTTTTTTTATTATTTTGTTCTTTAACTTACTGTGTTTTTGTTGGTGCTGCATGCCTGCATTGGACTTGGAGTAACATTATTTTGTTCTCCATTACACTTGTGTACAGGAAATGACATTAAACAAACTTGAATTTTGAATGTGACATGACCAAAGGTTAAGTTTTAACACTTGTATCTTCACAGTAAATACATTCATTTATGTAGTATTGAAGGAAACAAAGCAATGCAATCTAATTTCTAAGCAAAGATAATTATCAGTAATATTAAATGTGGTAAAGATATTAGAGTAGACAATTTCTGAAACCCAGAACCATAAACTCCAATCCCTAGTGGACTTGACATTCCCCTTCCCAATCTTGTGACTAACCTGCATCCTGCTCTCTTTTTTCAAGGCCCAGACTCTGATCTACTTCATCCACAAACTATACCAGATTCCCTGAGATTCTCACCCATCCTGCAACCCACAAAGCATGACCTTTTCAATCTGGCCCAGTAATTCAATTGTCCACACATCTGGGTTCTGTCGCTTTGATACGCTCTAAGGCCTGGATCCCGCAGCCTCGATTCGGCTTGTACTCAGCCTTTCCAATTCAGCCCGGCGCATTAAATTGTTGTCCAAGCATTGGATTCTGTCACTTTGATACCCTCTGGGGCCTGGATCCAGCAGACTTGATTCGGCCTCTGCCCAACCTTTCCAATTCAGCCTAGCACTTGAATCCAGACATCCACCACATTCTATGTGAAAAAAACCCTCACATCCCCTTTGAACTTATGTGGTCTTGTAGCGGTGTGCTACACACAGCGCTAGAATAACCACACGTAGTCGGTGAGTTAGAATTGCGATGAAAGAGATTTATTCAGATTTCGCGGCCTGCTTTAAAGCCTTCCCGTTCCCGCCCTCCCTGGGGCGGGACTGCTGTGGGGAATGCATATTCCCAGACCCTTTCTGCGCGCGGGATTTTCCCCCTGCTGGTGAAGATGGCCTGGCGCCCTTTTTGGGGCCGGCCCTCTGCCTGCGCATGCTGTTGTGAGCCGGTTCGTGTGTGCCAGAAAGTGGGTCGCCACATAACCCCCCC
Organism: Mobula birostris; assembly: GCF_030028105.1. NCBI lineage: Eukaryota > Metazoa > Chordata > Chondrichthyes > Myliobatiformes > Myliobatidae > Mobula > Mobula birostris. Next base: position 246,728,030 of record NC_092370.1, on the reverse strand, counting down.
ACAGAACTGGCGATACCTCCCCCAATGTCCACAGTCTGGATCGGCCTCTGTTTGGGAGGTCTGCCCCTGCGCCGCGGTGCCTGAGCCTGGACCGGCTGTGCCAAGTCCACATGGGCCGGTTTGAGTCGGTCCACCGTGAAAACCTCCTCTCTCCCCCCAATGTCCAGCACGAACGTGGACCCGTTGTTCCTGATCACCTTAAACGGCCCCTCGTAGGGCCGCTGTAGCGGTGCCCGGTGTCCGCCCCGTCGTACAAAAAGAAACTTACAGTTCTGCAGGTCTTTGGGCATGCAGGTCGGGCTCTGTCCATGCTGTGAAGTGGGGATGGGGGCCAGGTTACCGAGCCTCTCCCGTAGTCTGTCCAGGACTGCTGTGGGTTCTTCCTCTTGCCCCCTTGGGGCTGGTATGAACTCTCCTGGGACGACCAGGGGTGCGCCGTACACCAACTCGGCCGACGAGGTGTGCAGATCCTCCTTGGGCGCCGTGCGGATTCCGAGCAGGACCCAGGGAAGCCCGTCCACCCAGTTAGGCCCCTCCAGGCGGGCCATGAGAGCCGATTTCAGGTGACGGTGGAAGCACTCCACTAGTCCGTTCGACTGTGGGTGGTAGGCAGTTGTGTGGTGTAGCTGAGATCCTAAAAGGTTGGTCATACCTGACCACAAACTGGAGGTGAACTGGGTGACCCTGTCGGAGGTAATGTGGGCCGGTACCCCGAAGCGGGCTACCCAGTTTGCAATCAGCACTCGGGCACAGGGATCGGCAGTGGTGTCGGTGAGCGGGACTGCCTCTGGCCATCTGGTGAACCGGTCTATCATAGTTAGGAGGTACCGCACTCCTCGTGACACTGGCAGGGGCCCCACGATATCCACATGGATGTGGTCGAACCTCCGGCGGGTGGGTTCGAACCGCTGCGGCGGAGCCTTGGTATGCTGCTGCACCTTGGCCGTTTGGCACTGCATGCACGTTTTGGCCCATTCACTGACCTGTTTACGCAGTCCATGCCACACGAACCTGTTGGCGACCAGCCGGATGGTTGTCCTGATGGAGGGGTGCGCTAAGTTGTGAATGGACTCGAAAACCTGCCGGTGCCAGGCTGCTGTGACGACGGGGTGGGGTTGGCTGGTAGCTATGTCACATAGTAGGGTTCTCTCACCTGGGCCTACGGGGAGGTCTTGAAGCTGCAAACCGGAGACTGCAGTCCTGTAACTGGGGATCTCAGCGTCTGCTTGCTGTGCCTCTGCCAGCGCTGCATAGTCCACCCCCTGGGACAGGGCCTGTATGGTCGGTCTGGAAAGTGCATCCACCACGACGTTGTCCTTTCCAGAGACATGCCGGATGTCTGTCGTGTACTCGGAGATGTAGGACACCTTCATGAATGCAAAGGTAAGCGGTTTGTGGTCTGTGAACGCGGTGAAGGGCCTACCTTCTAAGAAGTACCTGAAATGCCGGATTGCCAGGTATAGTGCCAATAGCTCCCGGTTGAAAGCACTGTATTTGAGTTCGGGTGGTCATAGGTGTTTGCTGAAGAACGCCAGGGGCTGCCAGCGGCCCTCGATGAGTTGTTCCAGCACTCCACCGACCGCTGTGTTGGATGCGTCCACCGTGAGGGCAGTAGGAGCGTCCATTCTGGGGTGCACTAGCATCGCGGCGTTTGCCAAGGCCTCTTTGGTTTTAACGAAAGCGGTTGCGGCCTCTTCGTCCCAGGTAATGCCCTTACCCTTACCCGACATTAGAGTGAACAGGGGGCGCATGGTTCGGGCTGCTGAGGGGAGGAAACGGTGGTAGAAATTCACCATACCCACGAATTCCTGCAGACCTTTGATTGTGTTGGGTCGGGGGAAGTTGCGGACCGCGTCTACCTTGGCGGGCAGCGGGGTTGCCCTGTCTTTATTAATCCTGTGGCCCAGGAAGTCGATGGTGTCGAGTCCGAACTGGCATTTGGCTGGGTTGATTGTAAGGCCGAATTCGCTCAGGCAGGAGTAGAGCTGGTGGAGGTGGGACAGATGCTCCTGCCGACTACTGCTGGCTATGTGGATGTCGTCCAAATAGATGAATGCAAAGTCCAGGTCGCGTCCCACCGTGTCCACTAGCTGCTGGAAAGTCTGTGCGGCATTCTTTAGACCAAACGGCATTCGGAGGAATTCGAAAAGTCCGAACGGGGTGATAAGTGCTGTTTTGGGGATGTCGTCCGGATGTACAGGGATTTGATGATATCCCCAGATGAGGTCTACCTTGGAAAAGATCCTTGCACCGTGTAGGTTTGCTGCGAAGTCTTGAATGTGCGGCACAGGGTAGCGGTCTGGCGTTGTAGCCTCGTTCAGCTTGCAGTATTCACTGCATGGTCTCCAGCCCCACCGTTGCCTGGGGCACCATGTGAAGGGGGGAGACCCATGGACTGTCGGACCGTCGTATGATCCCCAATTCCTCCATCTTCTTGAACTCCTCCTTCGCCAGTCGGAGCTTGTCCGGGGGAAGCCTTTGAGTACGGGTGTGGAGGGGTGGTCCCTGAGTCGGGATGTGGTGCTGTACTCCGTGTCTGGGCATGGCTGCCGTGAACTGCGGTGTCAGTACTGATGGGAAATCCACCAGGACCCTAGTGAATTCGTCGTCGGATAGCGTGATGGAGTCCAGGTGTGGGGCTGGCAACTGTGATTCACCCAGGAAGAACGTTTGAAAAGTCTTGGCGTGGACTAATCGCTTCCCTTGCAGGTCGACCAGCAGGCTGTGGGCTCGCAGAAAATCCGCCCCCAGGAGTGGTTGGGCCACGGCGGCCAGTGTGAAGTCCCACGTGAACGGGCTGGAGCTGAACTGTAGCTGCACCGTGCGGGTGCCGTAGGTTCGTATTGTGCTGCCATTAGCGGCCCTCAGGGTGGGTCCCGGTTCTTTGTTGTGGGTGTCGTAACTCGTTGGAGGTAAGACGCTGATCTCCGCTCCGGTGTTGACCAAAAAGCAGCGTCCCGACTGCTTGTCCCAAACGTACAGGAGGCTGTCCTGATGGCCAGCCACCGTAGCCATCAGCAGCGGCTGGCCCTGGTGTTTCCCGGGAATTTGCAGGGTGGTCTGCAGCGGCGGGCCTCTGTGCCCCACCACTGGTGGTAGAAACACCATTGTTCATTGGGCTCCTCACTCCCATCGCCGGGTTTTGTAGGCTCTGCTGCCGGGCCTGGTCTGGTCTGTCGTTGGGCACGCGGCTTGGTGATCTGTGTGACGGATGCCCCTCTCTCTTTCCTGGCATTCCACAGCACATCTGCTCGGGCCGCCACCTCCCGGGGGTCGCTGAAATCTGCGTTGGACAGCAGCAGGCATATGTCCTCGGGCAGTTGCTCTAGGAACGCCTGCTCAAACATAAGGCAAGGTTTGTGTCCTTCAGCCGGGGCCAGCATCTCGTTCATTAATGCTGACGGCGGCCTGTCTCCCAAACCATCCAGGTGCATTAAGTGGCGTGCTCGTTCACGCCGTGAGAGTCCGAAAGTCCTTATGAGCAGGGCTTTGAATGCTGTGTATTTGCCGTCCTCCGGGGGCGACTGTATAAACTCCTCAACTTGTGCAGCTGTCTCCTGGTCGAGGGAGCTCAGCACGTAGTAGTAGCGAGTGGACTCCGAGGTTATCTGCCGAATGTGGAATTGTGCTTCTGCTTGTTTGAACCATAATTGGAGTCGCAGCGTCCAGAAGCTTGGCAGTTTTAATGAAACTGCATGAACAGATGCAACGTCGGTCATCTCTGGTCCAAATATCGTTTGGGCCGTCGGGGTCACCAATTGTAGCGGTGTGCTACACACAGCGCTAGAATAACCACACGGAGTCGGTGAGTTAGAGTTGTGATGAAAGAGATTTATTCAGACTTCGCGGCCTGCTTTAAAGCCTTCCCGTTCCCGCCCTCCCTGGGCGGGATTGCTGTGGGGAATGCATAATCCCAGACCCTTTCCGCGTGCGGGATTTTCCCCCTGCTGGTGAAGATGGCCTGGCGCCCTTTTTGGGGCCGGCCCTCTACCTGCGCACGCTGTTGTGAGCTGGTTCGTGTGTGCCAGAAAGTGGGTCGCCACAGTCTCACCTTAAATGCAAGCCATCTGGTATTAGCCATTTCAAACCCAGAGAAAAAATATACTGTCTGTCTGCTCTATTATGCCTCTCATGATGTTATAAACCTCCATCAGATCTCCCCTTAGCCTCTGCCACTCCAGAGAAAACAACACAACTTTGTCCAACCTCTTGTTACAGCACACGCCCTCTAATCCAGGCAGCATCCTGGTAAACCTCTTCTACACCCTTTCCAATACCTCCACACCCTTCCTTCAGTGGGGTGCCCAGAAGTGTATGCAATATGTTTTCTTGGGCTGAACTAGACACTGAGGAACTGTACTCTCTATGATCCACTGCAAGTTACTGCAGATAATCATCTTTTCATTCAGAGACAGTGGCACGTGAATGCACAGATTGAAATGACCGGGGCTGTACATGTGCAGAGGATTGGCAAGGGCAAAGCACTCATATGTGTATGCACGTGTGTATAATTTGAGTTTGTTTAACATACCCCTCAAACTTAAATTCTGTACACACTCCAGTTGTTGTGTTTTGAGAAGTGCAATTAACGGCCAAGAGCGAGTTTGAGGAGCTCATCTTCTCTGAGTCCAGATGTGTATAAAAACCGGCTGTCTGCTCAGCTTGACAGGCACCAGAGTTTCCAGTGCTACGACCATCAGGCTCCTGAACTGGCATGTATGGATCACTTCACTCTGATCCCACCAACTGTGGACTCACTTTCAAGGACTCCTCTACTCATGTTCTCACAATTAATTATTTACTTCTTAAAAATTATTCACACAATTTGCCTTCTTTTGCAGACTGGTGCTTTGTCAGTCCACGTTTCTGCATATTTCGTTCATAAATTCTATTGCATTTCTTTATTTTCCCGTAAATTAATTAATTAATTTATTGAGATACAGCACGGAATAAGCCCTTCAAGCCATGTGGCCCAATAAACCCTCGACTTAATCTGAGGCTAATTATGGGACAGTTTATGATAACCAAATCTACCACGTCTTTGGACTGTGGGAGGAAACAAGAGCTCCTGGAGGAATCCCATGTGATCACGGGTAGAACATACTAAATGGTTAAAGCAGCGTCGGTAATTGAACCCGAGTTGCCTGTATGGTAAAGTGTTGTGCTAACCATTACACTACCGTGCTGCTTTACTTGTCTGCAAGAAAAATGAATGTGAAGGTACTAGTTGGTACGTATGTACTTTGAAAATAAATTTAACTTTGAGTTTGACCTAGAGAATGATGATGTTGCTTGCTGGCTAGAACATTTAGTACTGGAGTTGTTCATCTGGTCTCACATAGTAAAACCTGCAGGTTGGTGGCAATTGTGATGCTTGTGGGTAGGATGGCTTGCCAACATTTCCTGGTAAAACAGAACACGATGTTTCCAGTAACCATTATAGTTCAAATGACCTAACTGAATTAATGGCCTCGTCAGTACTTCTCAAACATGTTGGCAGTCCGAGGCCATTTCACAATGTTCTGAGTAACAGATTGACCTCTGGATATCTCCAGTCAAAACCCATCTGATCATGGGGGAACGTACCAAATCCTTAAAGGCAGTGTCAGCAATTGAACCCCCGGGCTGCCTGTACAGAAAAGTGTTGTGCTAACCATTACGCTACTGTGCTACTCTATTTGTCTGCAAGAAAGTGAATGTGAGGGTACTCTGTTCTGAGGCTGTGTCCTCTGGTGTTACATTCCCCCACCACAGGAAACATCCTTTTCACATCCACTCTCCCAAGGCCTTTCACCATTCAATAGGTTGCAATGAGATCCCACACCCCCCCATTCTTCTGAATTCCAGTGAGTGCAGGTCCAGAGCCATCAAATGCTTCTCATATGTTAACCATTCCATTCCCAGAATCATTGTCATTCATTTCCTCTGGACCTTCTCCTATGTCAACACATCCTTTGGTAGGTGTGACTAGACTGAAAGTCAGCAGATATGTACGGAAATTGATGAGGCTACAGCAGTTATCAAGCCGAGATTCTTGGGAGAGTTCTGGGAGCACATCTTTTGGCTCAGTTATTTATGTACAACTTGGTTACTCTCTCCTGCTTACCTCCCAAGCCGCTGGGGTCAATTGGAACTGATCTGTCACTGTCCTCCATTCAGTGTTATCAAGTGGTGTCTCTCTCTCTGATTCCCATTGTCACCTCATCTGAAGCAATGTCCCCAAAATTCAACATGTCTAATCATCTTAGTTGATGCCCTTAAATCTCACCTTCCCAATCCTTAATTGATCTTTCTCACTAATCAGTTCTGCTACCATCTCCCCCTCACTACTTCCCACAATGATTAAATTCTAACTGGTTGTATCTTCCTCTGGTAAAGAGGGGCCACTGCTCAGGATCGGAAGAAGCTGCAGAAAGTTGTAAGCTCAGCCAGCTCCATCATGGACACTAGCTACCCCAGCATCGAGGACATCTTCAGAAGGTGATGCCACAGAAAGACTGTATCTATCATTAAAAACTGATAGGCTCTTGATTGGACATGGCCTCAAAGGTTACGGGGAGAAGGCCAGGAACTGGGGTTGGGGAGAAGATTAAAAAAAAGATCAGCCATAATTGAATGGTGGAGCAGACTCGATGGGCCAGATGGCCTAATTCTGCTGCTATGTTTTATGGTCTTATGGCCTTATGGTCCTGAGGCTCCTGGGCCTTTAGTGAGAAGAGAGTAGGCCCTGTGTGGTGGGGGTCCATGATAATGGATGTTGCTTTCCTTTGACGACACTTCAAGTAGATCTTCTCAATGGTGTGGAGGTCCTTACCCATAATGGACAGGACCATATCCAATACATTTTATAGGGTTTTCCATTCAAGGACATTGGTATTTCCATGCCAAGCTGTGATGCAGACAGTCATTATGCTCTCCGTTATGCATCTATAAAAGTTTGTCAGAGCTCGCAAGTGCTGTCACGTTTCTATTGCCAACATATATCCATATCTAACTAATCCTGACTGTATGCCTTTGAGATGGGGGAAGAACCTGGAGCACCTAGAGGAAACTGCATCATCACAGGGCGAGTGTACTAGCTTCCTATAGACAACAATGATTTTGTACGTTGATGACTCCTTGAAAATATGCCATCTACACATAGCTTACAAGGATGCAAGAGAAGCTGTGACCCTAGAGGCTCTTCGTAGAGAGGATCTCAGCTATAATGGTACGTAGACCCAACCTGCAACAAGTGATTGGTCATACGAATCGGCACCTTTAGTTTGACCCAGGAATCTCAAGCACATCTGGTGTTGGATTGCATTGGAAATCGTAATGCTGACAGTGAGGCCAGAATCAGGGACCTGGAAATCTAGCACCCATAGACACAAGAGATTCTACAGGTGCTGGGAATCCAGAACAACACACAGAAAATGCAGGAGAAACTTGGGCGGCCCATTAGCATAGTGGTTAGCGCAATGCTTTACAGCACCAGTGATCCAGTTCCATTCCCACTGCTATCAGTTAGGAGTTTATAAGTTCTCCCGTGACCGTGTGGATTTCCTCCGGGTGCTCTGGTTTCCACCCACAGTCCAAAGATATACCGGTTAGTAAGTTAATTAGTCATTATAAATTGTCCCATCTATAGGCTATGATTAAATCAGCTTGGTGTGGCCCAAAGGGCCGGAAGGGCATATTCTGTGCTGCACCTCAATGAATAAATATGCTCAGCAGGTCAGGCAGCACCTGTGGAAATGAATAAACAGTCGACATTTCAGACTGAGATCTGTCATCAGGACTGGAAAGGAAAGGGGGAAGATGCCACGGTAGGAAGTGATAGGTGAAGCCAGGTGAAACCTCGTACCCATTCTGCTTTTCCACAGATTTCTACAGAGCCAGCTGAATGATGTGCTTTTGAACTCCCTGTTTCAAAGCTTTAACAGGGTCTCTTTGCATGGCATTTGAATGGACATCAATGTATTGATTTTTTTCTCTCTCATTTTAAATCTGCTATCAAATGTAAGATCCTGGGAACCTTGCCACTGTGCCACCATTACTTAGGGGAATCAATTAATTTCAGAATCATTTGGCCAGCTTCCCAACCTGTTCTTTTTTCTTCTTAAATGGCATTTTAGTTTGAGTATCCATTTAGTTCTCTAAGTACATTTAGATCACTCTTTCAGCTCATGACAAGCTGAACTGAGTTGCAATCAAATCATTGTCAGAATATTTGAAAACCTCTAACTTCATTCAGCTACAGATGAACTCATTAGCAACATTTGTTCTCTTTAGTGTAGAATTTCTACACAGTAATGAGTTTGTGTTAATTGGTCTTGTGTCTGTTACCAGCTCAGATACTGCTATCGAATTTCTCCTTCCTTCTTCTTCTATTCCACACTCTGGCCTCTTACCTCTTCTCCTCACCAGCCTATCATCTCCCCCTCCTCCTTCCCTTTCTCCCATGGTCCAATCTCTTCTCCTATCAGTTTCCTTCTCCTCCAGCCCTTTACCTTTTCCAACTTATCACCTCCAAGTTTCTTACTTCATCTCCTCTTCTCCATCCACCAGGTTTCTTCTATCACATTCTAGATATCCTTCTACACCTTGCCCCACCCTTTTTTTCTGGCGTCTTCCCCCTTCCTTTCCAGTGGTAAAGGGTCAGGCTGAAACACTGACTGTTCATTCATTTCCACAGATGCTGCCTGACCTGCTGAGTTCCTCCAGCATTTTGTCTGTGTTGCACCACCATCTCTGTCTTTTTGCATCCCAAGCCTCCTTAAATGTTCCTTGTTCCCCCCACGTGGTTCTCATTTTGGGCTGAAGACTTATAGAACTTTTGTGCTTTCTCTCACGGCTTTGATGGACAGTTTATCTGTCAGTGTGTTTCTTCTTCCTCCAGTCTCCTGACTTTTAAAATCTATGTTTCAAAAAACAGCCCAGACCATCATGATTAAACCCTTCCCACCATTGAGCACTTTTACAAGGAGCATTGTTACAGGAAAATAGCATCCATCATCAGGGTCTCCCACACCCAGATCATGCTCTCTACTCACTGCTGCCATCAGGAAGAAGGTACATGAGCTTTAAGTCCTGCACCACTTGGCTCAGCAACATTTATTACCCCTCAATCATCAGGCTTCTGAACCAAATGAAATAATTTCACTCAAATTCACTCGCCCTATCATTGAAATATTTCCACACCCTATGGACTCACTTTCAAGGACTCTAAATCTCCTGTTCTCAATATTTATTGTTTATTTATTACTATTATTCTGTTTTGTATTTGTATAGTTTGTATTCTTTTTGCACATTAATTGCTTGTCCGTCTTCATTGTGCGCGGGTTTTCATTGATTCTATTGTGTTTCTTTGTAGTTACTGTGAATGCCCACGAGACACACGTGTGTACTTTGGTAATATTTTATTTTGGAACTTAGAACATATGAGTGTCATCACTTCTCCATCACTGCTTTTTCACTTATCCAAATATTTCAGCCATTCTTTTCAAGTTTATTCCATCCACTGTTCATTTGGACATATCAGCTTATTTTTTAAAAACATTCTGTCAGGGCGTTGAAGCAGGGACCCAGTCGCAGACCCAGTACTGTGCGTACTGTGATATTTACTGAGCAGTAAATCCAGGGGGGCAACATCAAAGTTCAGGCAGAGATCAAAATATCCAGAGAAATCCAAAAACCAGAATCGGGGAAACAGGCAGAGTCAATATTCAGACGGTCAGAGTACAGATACAAATGCTGAAAAGGCTCAGAAAAATTCACTGGCACAATGTGGCAACGAACAGGTGAAAACACAGGACTGAACTACACTGAGCAATAAACAGAGAGGCAGATGATAGGTGGAGCACAATGAGACACAAGTGGCAGCAATACAGGTAATAATGAGAAACAGGTGAGAGACGGAATACTCAGTAATACAGGGGCCAGGGTAGAGCAGGAGTGGGGACAGGAACACTTGGGGCATGAAAATAAACAAGAGCAAATGGCAATACAAAACCACAGACTGACAGCTAGGGGGAAAGCACACAAAAAGACAAACTTCAACTGACACATCCTTAGGTCATAATTTGTCACTCACTCAAAAAATGAGAATGAGAGTGCTGGTCATAACTAATCACATACAGGAAAACTTCATTTGCATAATGTTCATCATCAAGACAATGACTACGGCAACACTGAGTAGAGTCAGTGCACGAAGGTCCACTGAATCAATGGTAACTCTCAGTAGAATGAACCATTCAGAGTCATTCCTCTGTTTTTTTCCCTTGAGTTATTTCCATTTTACTTTTGAAAGCTCTGCTTGGATCTGTTTTGATGACCCTCTAGTATAATGATTTCCATTTTGTAACCGGTTTCTCTGTCATTAAAAAAAAAATAGGCTCACACATACATCAACATACCCTCAATAATGGGAACAGCTTCTCTTCAGCTCTGAATCCTAACTTTCAAGAGTACCACAATCTTGTAGGGTTTGGAGGCTTGCATGCCTTAATGACCTGGAAAGCGATGTTGGCTGGAGTCAGGGCGTTATGTTTTGGTTCTTGGTAAGGTCTCACATGCCAAACAGGTCAAAGGGCAGAGGCCAGACTAGGAATGGTCCACCAGTCCTCCAGGTGCAGAGGTTTAGCTCAGGGCTAACGACCCTGACTGGTAAATTACAATTGCGGAAATTACGGAAACAGCAATGAAGAATACTTCTGCATCTGATTTTGATGGTATTCCTGAGTCTCCACCCAGGACCTGTATGACTAACAGTAGTGAAAACCATGAAGCTACTGAGATGATAAAGAAAACCCTGAACATCGCCAGAGCTGGAGGACCTTCATTGCTGCTCAAAACACCAGCAGTGTAATAGGCAGTAAGTAGTAATCGCAGTATCATACCTAAATCCATCAGCATGGTGTACGCCTCCATCAAATATTCTCTCAGCCATCTGGCACTCAAACAAGAGGGGATAACCTCACTCATTTTCATTCACCCCATCACTGAACTATTCCCACAACCTATGGACTCACTTTTATTTATTTGTTTGTTTCTTTCTTTCTTTGTTAATTAATTAATTGATTATTACTTTTTTTGGTATTTGCGCAGTTTTTCGTTTTTTGCACATTAGTTGTTTGTTCATCATATTGGGGATGGTCTTTCATTGAATCCATTATGTTTCTTGTATTTACTGTGAATACCCACAAAAAATGAATCTCAGGTTTGTACATGGTGACATATACGTACTTTGAACTTTGAAACTTTCACACTCTAAGAACAGCCCAACTCTTCCAGTCTCACCTTACAAATTTCCTGGAACCATTCCTGTAAATAGATTCTGCACCCTCTCTAGGACCTCCACATCCTTCACTCAAGAGTTTGGCTGGAATTCCTTGATCTACAGTAGTATCTAACAGAGGTCCACATTAGCCAATACATTTGTTGGTCAACAACAATAGAAAGGTTTAATAGAAAATAAAGAGTGATTTCCAGAAAACAATCTTTTCATGATTAAATGTCAGCATAAACAGAAAGCAGCTTCGTTGGCATGTGAATGCCAAGCTGCCCAAATTTGAGAAAGTGTTTCATATTGTAGTCATTGCCACCTACGCATGCAGTATTGCTCTGCTGTGTATAGTGCTGCTTCTTCAGACAATAAGGTTGTTCAGCTAAACTGGATATTCTATTTGTGCTATCTGTGGGAAACGTTTCACTGAGCAGTGATTGAAGTGAATGTATCAACGTCCTCTGATGAAGATCAAATCCGAGCAACAATTTTACAGTGCAATTTTAATGTACTAATGTAATTTATAGTTCACTAACTAACACTAAATTAAAATGTGTTTATTTGAGAACATCATACAAATATCTCACTCCTGTAAGACCATAGATTTCTCTGTTATTTACACAAAGCAGTAAACCTGGAAAAGTCATATGAATGCAAAAAACTTGCTATTGCTTATGAGTTACATGATTAAAAATAAACCTCAGGGAAAGTAATGGGTAAAGTAAAACTATAATTTTCTTTCTATCATTGAGCTTAAGCTGCTGAAAATCATAACTGCCATGTCGGGTCATCAAAACTACCCAATGCATCACTGGCACCAGCCTACCCATCTTCAAGGACATATACATGGAGATGGTCAGGCGGGAGGAGAAGATGGCAGCACGACGCAGCGCGTGCAGCTCTCCGGTGAAATGATATCGTATTTGTTAAATAGGGGCTGTGGATAATTCTGTTTCAATGGAGACAGACGTGAGAAGCAGAGGAACATCTGGAGAAATTTCTGAAACACCCGGTTCGCTGCTGCTGTTACTGTGCGATTGAGAATCTTCTAGAGGGAAGGCCCCAAAGTCCCCGGCTTTGCCTGCTGCTGGCGACCAAAACTGAGGTCGATAGAGATGGTGCTCGGTACTTGGTGTCGGAGGGCTGATCGGAGGCTTGAAGTTTTCGGACGAGTCAGAGTCGGACTGTGGGCGGGCATGGCAGGGAGAGTTTTCTTCCTTCTCCCGTCTGCGTGAGTTGTGGGACTTTTGAGAGACTTTGAACTTTTTTGCTGTGCCATGGCCTGTTCTTCATCAAGTTATGGTATTGTTGCACTGTTGTAACTATATGTTATAATTATGTGGTTTTTGTTAGTTTTTCAGTCTTGGTCTGTCCTGTGTTTCTCTGATATCACACCGGAGGAATATTGTATCATTTCTTAATGCATGCATTACTAAATGACAATAAAAGAGGACCGCGTGTCCTCATAAACTATTCTAATAATCTAATCTAATACGTAGAAAGGGCCAGTAATATCATGAAGGATCCTGTTCTTCATGATACCCTGCTCATGGACTGCCCGTCCCACTCCCATCAGGGAGAAGGCTACGCAGCTTCCACACCAGGACCACCATACTCAAAAACAGTTACTATCCCCAAGCAGTATGGCTGATCAACACCTCCACCCACTAACCCACCACATTACTTTATCATCTGTTAGACCATAAGACCATAAGATACAGGTGCAGAAGTAGGCCATTTGGCCCATTGAGTCTGCTCCACCATTCAATCATGGGCTGATTCAATTCTCCCAGTCATCCCCTGCCTTCACCCCATACCCTTTGATGCCCTGGCTAATCAAAAACCTATCCATCTCTGCTTTCACCCAATGACTTGGCCTCCACAGCCACTCGTGGCAACAAATTCTACGGGTTTTCCACTCTCTGTCTAAAACAATTTATCCGCATCTCAGTTCTAAAAGGACGTCTTTCAATCCTGAAGTCGTGCCCTCCTGTTCTAGAACCCCCTACCATGGGAAATAACTTTGCCTTATCTAATCTGTTCAGGCCTTTTAACATTCAGAATGTTTCTATGAGATCCCCCCTTATTATCCTGAACTCCTGGGAATACAGCCCAAGGGCTGCCAGACATTCCTCATATGGTAACCCTTTCATTCCTGGAATCATTTTTGTGAATCTTCTCTGAACCCTCTCCAAAGTCAGCATATCCATTCTAAGATAAGGAACCCAAAATTGCACACAATACTTCAAGTGTGGTCTCACGAGTACCTTATAGAACCTCAACATCACATCCCTCTTCTCATATTCTATACCTCTAGAAATGAATGCCAACATTGCATTCACCTTCTTCACAACCGACTCAACCTGGAGGTTAATCTTTAGGGAGTCCTGCATAAGAACTCCCAATTCCCATTGCATCTCTGCATTTTGAATTCTCTCCCCATCTGAATAATAGTCTGCCTGTTTATTCCTTCCACCAACGTGCATGACCATACACTTTCCAACATCGTATTTCATTTGCATTCTTCCTTCCAATCACCTTAAGCACAGACACTCCTGTACCTAATGTCAAATCATGGACACACTATCAACCTGTATATATTATGTATTTATATTTATTGTGTATTTTCTATTAGTTGTGTTTTATATCTTATTGTGTATTTTTTCTGCTGCATTAGATCGAGAATTACAACTATTTCATTCTCCTTTACACTTGTGTACTGGGAATGAAATCAAAAAATTTTGAATTTAATTATCTAAGTCAACTTTCTCAGCTAGTCATGTGTCACTTCTCTTTGATTTTTATTACATAATATTTCATACAACTTTTGCATTGTACTTAACAGTCAAGAAAGTGTCGTATTAATGCCTCCTGCAGGGTGTTCCTTTCATAGAAACATAGAAAACCTACAGCACAATACAGGCCCTTTGGCCCACAAAACTGTGCTGAACATGTCCTTACCTTAGAAATTACCTAGGGTTACCCATAGCCCTCTATTTTTCTGAGCTCCATGTACCTATCCAGGAGTCTCTTAAAAGACCTTATCGCATCTGCCTCCATCAGCGTCACTGGCAGTCCATTCCATGCACTCACACTCTCCACGTAAAAAACTTACCCCCAAGATCTAGTTTGTACCTACTTCCAAGCACTTTAAAACTGTGCCCTCTCATGCTAGCTATTTCAGCCCTGGGAAAAAGCCTCTGACTATCCGCATGATCAATGCCCCTCATCATCTTATACACCTCTACCAGGTCACCCCTCATCCTCCGTCACTCCAAGGAAAAAAGGCACAGTTCACTCAACCTATTCTCATAAGGCATGCTCCCCAATCCAGGCAACATCCTTGTAAATATCTTCTGCACCCTTTCTATGACTTCCACATCCTTCCTGTAGTAAGGTGACCAGAACTGAGCAAAGTACTCCAAGTGGGGTCAGACCAGGGTCCTATATAGCTGCAACATTACCTCTCGGCTCCAAAACAGAATCCCACAATTGATGAAGGTCAATGCACCGTATGCTTTCTTAACCATAGAGTCAACCTGCGCAGCAGCTTTGAGTGTCCTATGGACTCAGACCCCAAGATCCCTTTGATCCTCCACAATGGCATACTACCATTACCCAATCCCCCACTTCCTCATGGCATGGGATCCAAGGTGACATTGCTTTGTGGATCCAGAACTGGCTTGCCCATAGAAGCAAAGAGTGGTTGTAGACGGGTCATATTCTGCATGGAAGCCGGTGACTGGTGGTATGCCTCAGGGATCTGTTCTGGGACACCCTACTCTTTGTGATTTTTATAAATGACCTGGATGAGGAAGTGGAAGGATGGGTTAGTAAATTTGCTGATGACACAAAGGTTGGGGGTGTTGTGGATAGTGTGGAAGGCTGTCAGAAGTTACAATGGGACATTGATAGGATGCAAAACTGGGCTGAGGAGTGGCAGATGGAGTTCAACCCAGATAAGTGTGAGGTGGTTCATTTTGGTAGGTCAAATATGATGGCAAAATATAGCATTAATGGTAAGACTCTTGGCAGTGTGAAGGATCAGAGGGATCTTGGGGTCCAAGTCCATAGGACACTCAAAGCTGCTACGCAGGTTGACTCTGTGGTTAAGAGTGCATACGGTGCATTGACCTTCATCAATCGCGGGATTGAGTTCAAGAGCCGAAAGGTAATGTTGCAGGACCCTATGTTTCTATGTTAATAAGAGAGGTCAGAGAAGAATGGCCCAATACATTTCAAGGTGACAGTAGTTCAAATAACCAGACATTACAACAGTAACAAAGGAACATCTCTGATTGCACAACATGTTAATCCTTGAAGTGGATTGGCTATAGCCACAGAAAACCATGAACATTTTATTACCTACCGGAGATATTGTACGTGAGAAAATGGCTTTTGCAGAGTAGAAGAAAAAGGAGTGATAGGAGTGATTCCTAGAAAATAATCTCTTCTTGATTAAATGTCTCTATAAATGTGTTGGTCTTTATTCTCTGCATTGCAGGTTTGAATAAAGCAATATATAACTCATATTCATGATTTTTTTATTTATCACCACTGAAAGAACTATTTATTTTTTATAAAGGGAAAGGTAATGGTGATTTATTCTCTGTGAAAAAGTGGAGTTTGTGTCTAGAATTGCATTTCCAGAGAAGTTGAAGACACTATCACAGAATCTTTGTGGTGGCACAGTTATTCAATGCTTGCTAGAAGGAAGACATATTCCCTTCCATGGATGGCTTGAGTAAAGAAGCACCACAATGAACTAGGTAGAAGACCCAAAACTTTAAAATAATATCCAATACCTTGGATTCTTTTCTTCAAACTCTTAATCATGCCAATTTTCTTTTTGTGGATATAGAAGCACAGGACAGACATTTCTGAGCAACACACACAAAATGCTGGAGGAACTCAGCAGGCCAGGCAGCATCTATGGAAAATAGCACAGTCGACGTTTCCAAGAGACACTTCTATTATTTACTTGTGTAATTCACTCAGTATTCCACCATAGTGTATAATCTTTTCTTTCAACTGGCCTACCTCTCTTTAGCCAGTGTTGTGAATGAGTGGCATTCACTGCCACAGATGGCTGGGGGTATATTTAACGCGGGGGATCTTAATTACTAAGGGCATCAAAGGTTAAGGGGAGAAGGCTGGATAATGGGGTTGAGAGGGTCAATAAGTCAGCCATGATGGAATGATGAAGCAGACTTGATGAGCCAAATGGCCTTATTCTGCTCCTATGTCTTATGTCTTATGTACTCCTGTTAATGAGTCTTTCATGCGGCTGTGCATTAACAGAATGTTTACCCTTACACATGTGCTTGTGATTTCTATTTTACAGACTGGATGGGCCGAATGACCCTTTCTCTGTGTTGTACTTTTCTGTGATTCTATGTGCTTCCCTCCTTATCTCATCTGGTCCCAAGTGAGGACTGCTCTCTCTCTTCCATTCACAAGGCTTGACCATCTAGATGCAGGGAGTATGCATCTCCCTTGCTGAGAGGTTTAGAACCGGAGGTCAATACAGAACAAATTCTCAAGATACAGAAAAAGGCATCTAGGAGTGAGATGAAGAGAAATGTCTACATTAAAATAGATTTAAACCAATGATATTCTCTTAAGACAAAAGGCTGTGGAGGCCAAAAAAGCTGAATTATATTTCTGTAAGAGACAGGCAGGCTTCCGGTTGGGTGCACTTCAGGGTGAGTGCTTGGGATCAGTTAGGATCTATTGAATGGAATGATGGATTGAAAGCTCTACTCTTGCCCTTATCATTCAATGTTTTTGCTTCATCTTATGTGAAGACCTGGTGAACCCACGATGGTAGGGTAGACACACCTCCTACACTCCATCTCTGTTGCTCTCCTGCTACTCGAACACATGCTCAACTTGACTTGTTGCTCCTGAGTTCTGCATTTGTGGACCAATCTGTGCTTTACGACATTTTCAAAAATAAACATGGATGACGGTACCCGCACACAATTCTTCAATACTCAAGAGAGTTTTCCAGGATAGTGCATCCAATCCTGGCATTTTCCAACATCTGGGGTCACTTGAAGGAAGAGTGGAGTGCCTCCCTCCCCAAATAAGAAGGCACTAAAGTGCCTCCACTTCCTGTTGAGATTGAAGTAAGTGAGGATCCCCCCCACCATCTTAACTGAATTTTACAGGGACACCTTTGAGAGCATCCTGACCAGCTGCATCTCCACCTGGTATGGGAGCGGCGAGCGTCAGACTGGACGTCCCTCCAAAGGACTGTGAGAACAGCCAAGAGAATCACAGGGGTTTCCCTAACATCCATCAGGGACATTGATCAGGAACACTGTGTACACAGGGCCCTCAGTGTTATCAAGGAACCCACACATCCATCCAGCATCCTCTTTGACTTCCTACCATCAGGCAGGAGACTCTGATGCATGAAAACAAGAACGGTCAGGATGAGAAACAGCTTCTTCCCCCAGGCCATGAAGCTTCTGAGCCCCCCTGGTACATCGCATTCGAAGTGTTACTGGATAATTTGTACAATATTTAATTTATGTGTTTTTACTTTGTTTACCTATACATAATTCATTTGTAGATTTAATTCTAACTTTCCTAAGTTATTGTGTGTTATACATGTGTGATGTGTTTCTCCTGGTCCGGAGAAAAGTTGTCAGAATCAGAATCAGGCTTAAAATCATTGGCATATGTCATGAAATTTGTTAACTTTGTGGCAGTAGCACAATGCAATATATGCTAATATAGAAAAAATGTGAATTACAGTAAATATAGATATTATAGTTAAATTAAATAACTGGTGCAAAGACAGAAATAAAAAAGCATTGAGGTGGTGTTCATGGGCTCAATGTCCTTTCAGAAATCAAATGACAGAGGGGAAGAAGCTGTGTCTTGTTGAGACAAATCTCCTTGAAGATGCCTTCGATGCTACAGTGCTATTGCCCGTGATGGAGCTGACTACTTTTACAACTCTCTGCAGTTTACTTCGATCCTGTGCAGTAGACCCCCCTCCTCCCCACCCCACTCCCCGCATACCAGACAGTGACGCAGCCAGTTAGAATGCTCTTCACGGTACAGGTAGGAATTTGCGTTTTAGGTTACATACCAAATCTCCTCAAACTGCAAATGAAATATAGCCGCTGTCTTGCCTTCTTTATAGCTGTGTCGATATGTTGGGCCCAGATTAGATCTTCAGAAATATTGACAGCAAGGATCTTGAAACTGCTCGCTCTCTCCACTTCTGATCTCCTGGTGTGGTCTCCCTCGTCTTACGCTTGCTGCAGTCCACGATCAGCTCTTTGGTCTTACTGATGTTGAGAGCAAGGTTGTAGCTGCCACACCACACAACCAGCTAGTATATCTTGCTCTCATATGAACTCTTGTCATCGTCAGCCAATAATAATTGTATCATCAGCAGATTTATAGATGGCATTTGAACTGTGCCTGGCCACACAGGCATGACCATAGAGAGAGTAGAGCAATGGGCTAAGCACAGATCCATGAGGTGCACCAGTGTTGATTGTCAGTGTGGTGGAGATGTTATTTCCAGTCTGCACAGATTGTGGTCTTCTGGTTAAGAAGTATCTCATTTGACAGCATACATGTATATAGTTAAATAACAATAAAATGACTTGACTTGAGTGCTCAATTCTAAGCATATCAGCATTGAAGGTACTTGATGGTAACTTTATGACATCACGTGCTTCATTTTCATCAAAAAACAACCCCATTTTCATAGAGCAATGTTGCGGAACATTTTAACTATAGCATCTTAATTTTGAAGCTAGAAAGAAGCTGAAATGTAATAAAGCTAATAGATGTCATTACAGAATAACATTTTCAAATTGCAGTTTAATTTAAGCATTTGCAAGAGTATAAGGCTAGATTGTTCTGGCTTCTCTTTTACAATTTATAGTGTTATTTAAATCTCTTAGTTCCATTACCATGTACATTGCAATCTCTCCCAGTTGTCCACTGAATAAAGGCTAAATTATTAGAGCTGTAATGCTTACTGTCACCGATGCTATCAAGAGCCACCTATATGACATAGATCTTTATGATTACTGTCCAAAAGCCACCAATAACATCGCTGACTTCGCTATTTTCTCAAAAGAGCACAGGTAGCACTCAGAGCTGTTATACTGTAGGTTTAATCCAATGTCCTTTTAAAGCAGTTGTGCCTTTAGGAGATCCACAGTGTAAAATAATACTGAAAGCTACAACAAATTGCCGTAGTTTCAGACCCAACCCATCCCCATTTGGAAATCAAATGGGAAAAATTTGCCTCTGTACATTATGCTGAGGCTAAAGGTTCCCTTTGTATTTATCTTAAGCTGAATCAAATCTGCTTTCATTTCCTGCTTGCAAGAATGCTATGTTGAGGCTTTATAAGGTGCTGGTGATCTGTTGTTTGTTTGCTGGAGTCAGTGCCAGTGTGGAGTTAATGCTTCTGCTACTTCTTTGAAGGGTGGGTGTTCAGGGCTTTGATGTTCTATCATTTATTCTATGGGGTCTCTAGTTTTGTGGATGACTGTGAAGAGTATGAATTTCCGGTTGTAGACTGAATACATTCTCTGACATTGAAGGAACTTAAAATCTAAATCCGTCTAAGAAAGGATGTGCTGACATTGGAGAGGGTTCAAAGGAGGTTCACGAAAATGATTCCAGTATTGAAAGGCTGGCCAAATGAAGAGTAACCAGGTTCTGCGTAACTGAGCCAGAAAGATGTGCTCCCAGAGTCGTCCCAAGGATCTCTGCCTAATATCTGCTGTGGCCTCAGCAATTTCCCTACACGTCTTCTGACCTTCCAGTCTAGTCACACCTACCAAAAGATATGTTGACATTGGAAATTAATGAGAATGATTCTGGGAATGATAGGGTTAACATATGAAGAACAGTTGACGGGTTTGGGCCTGGACTTGCTGGAGTTCAGAAGAATGAGGGGGGAATCTTACTGAAACCAATCGAATGTTGAAAGCGCAAACAACAGGAATTCTGCAGATGCTGGAAATTCAAGCAACACACATCAAAGTTGCTGGTGAACGCAGCAGGCCAGGCAGCATCTCTAGGAAGAGGTGCAGTCGACGTTTCAGGCCGAGACCCTTCGTCAGGACCTGAAACGTCGACTGCACCTCTTCCTAGAGATGCTGCCTGGCCTGCTGCATTCACCAGCAACTTTTATGAATGTTGAAAGGCCTTGATAGAGTGGATGTGAAGAGGATGTTTCCTATGGTGGGAGAATGTAACACCAGAGGACGCAGCCTCAGAATAGAGGGGCATCTACTTAGAACAGCGAGAGAATGGAATTTCTTTAGCCAGAGAGTGGTGAATCTGTGAGATCATTGCCACAGGCAGCTGTGGAGGCCAAGTCATTGGGTATATCTGAAGCAGGGGTTGATTGATTCTTGATTAATCAGGGCATGAAAGGATATGGGGAGAAGGCGGGAGATTGGGGCTGAGAAAGAACTGAATCAGCCATGATGAAATGGGGAGAAAACTTGATGGGCCAAATGGCCTAATTCTGTTCTTGTATTTTACGGTCTTACGGTCTTATAAAAGACTAAAATGCTAAGTCTAACGTGTGCTTTTGGGTGGGTGACGAATGAGCTCTCAGTGTTAATACACTAGCAGATCTCTGAAGTCAGGCCATGAATACTGTCTGATGCGAGGGCACCTCCTACGTGCAGCACTGGAAGGCTGAGGGAAAGTTGAGTGCCCAAAATTCACACTCTGCATGGCCACATTTCTGAAGAAAAAGATCTGAATGCTTATTGACAGTTGAATTCATTGTGATTATTAATATTGTGCCTTAATATGGATTTTAATTACATGTAGAAATACTAGAATTAACAGTACTTTATTATTAGCATCATCATCATCACCAGCAGAGGAAATTGTTATAGACCTGATAATAGAATGGCTTCTATTTAGCAAGAAGATGCATTGGAAGTCAATACTACTGCTTAATGGATTTTGTTGATGAAGGTACCAAAAGACATTTTTCAGGAATTATCAAATTGCTGAACTTGTGTTGATACATGCTGAAGATGAATACTGCATACAGGTCGACCTTCACTAATCTGACTACCTATAATCCGGTTCCTTCGGTAATCCGGCACTAATTTCAAATTCTCCGGGCCACCGTACCAATCTGCTGTGCACTGTTTTGGTTGTGCTAGATCTGTTCGCGTGTTGGTGTGCTCTTGTAAGCACAGACAGGCGATTCCTGCTTGTTTTCCTGCATTTATTAATATCATCTGCGTGAGGCGCAGCAGCCCGGCACCCGCCCGTCTCACCCGCAGGCAGCAGGGGAGCTGGTGCACACTGGGTCGGTCTATCTTCTCGCCCGACAGCCAGAAGTCACGCACTGCCCTCCAGCGTCGCCCGGCCGGCGCTCCGTTCTCTTCTGCCTACGACCTCAGATCAGGCGTGGCAACCTGCTGAATTTAAGCATATTACTAAGCGGAGGAAAATAAACTAACGAGGATTCCCTCAGTAACTGCGAGTGAAGAGGGAAGTTAATTCCTGTACATTTACCTGTACCCTTTATTTTATCTGTGTCTGTATAGTATATTAAATTTCACTTTTGACTCATTTAATATTTCTGTTTCATTATTAACTAACTTGTACTGATTTACATGATATTTTAAAGGTATGATGAGGCAGTCAGCTATTGCTTAATGTGATCCTTCTGTAATTCGGCATTTTCCCTAATCCGGCACTCCTCAGGTCCCAGTGGTGCCGGATTATAGAAGGTCGACCTGTAGTACATTTATGTTCCCTTCCAGCATACACTCAGTGGCCACTTTATTAGGTACATTTCTAGACCTGCCCTTTAATTCAAATACCTAATCATCCAATCTTGTGGCTGCAACTCAATACTTAAAGCATGCAGACATGGTCAAGAGGTTCAGTTGCTGTTAGTGAAATGTTGTGAAATTTGTTGCTTTACAGCAGAAGTACATAACAACAATAGCCTATAAATTGCAATAAAATATATACATAATTTAAGTAAGTAGTGCAAAACAGAGAAATAAGATAATCAGACACTGTTGATGGGTTCATTGTCCATTCAGAGATCTGATTTTGGGGTGGAAGAGGCTCGGATTAAGTTGGCATTTGCTGGGCGGTTCATAGGGCCTGTTCCAGAATCGGGCTTGCTGTCACTGGCATATGTCGTGAAATGTGTTCAGTCTGCGGCAGCAGTACGTTGCAATACACAACAGAAAAAAAAATATGAATTCCGGTTAGATATCTCAAGCCTTCACAATTTCAATAGCTATGTCAGGCCTCCATTGTTTTGCTCCCATAAATCCTAGGTCCACCAAAACAGAATCAGAATCAGAATCAGGCTTAATATCACTGACATGTGTCATGAAATTTGTTGTTTGTGGCAGCAGTACATGCAATACATAATAATAGGAAAAAAATCATGCTCCATGTGGTTTCCCGCTTCTGTACCTCCTCCCTGATGGTAACAATGAGATCAAAGCATATCCTAGGGATGGAGGTGGGATGGGGATCCTTAATGATGGATGCCGCCTTTTTGAGCCGCCGCTCCTTGAAGGTGTTCGGGATACTACGGAGGCTGGTGCCCATGATAGAGCTGACTAGGTTTACAACTCTCTGCAGCTTATTTTGATCCCGTGCAAGAGGCTGTCCCCTCCAACACCAGAGGGTAATGCAGCCAGTTAGTATGCTCCCCACGGTACATCAGTAGAAATTTTCAAGTGTTTTTGGTGACATACCAAATCTCTTCAAATTCCTCATGAAATAGAGATGCCTTTGTGCCTTCTTTGCAGCTGCATCTGCGCTGTATCTAAATAAATAAATAAATAGATAGATAGATAGATAAATAAATAAATAAAACTGTTCCTAAAAGGCTGAGTGTGCTTTTTGGATCCTTTACCTTCTCCTTCATTCATGCTCCCTCTTTTCCTACACATTGTTCTGTTTGAGAAACCTTTGCTCAAGATCTCTGCGTGAATCAACTTAACAGTTCAGAGATAAGCTAAGCTTGTCACTTTACTGGCGGCCACTTCACTGAAAGAAAAATCTATACCTCAGTGTCTTTCTCTCGATGCCAATAACCAACGAAAACCTCCTCATATCACACAGTCATTCCAATTGATTTGGACCTCACTGGTTTTGAAGTTCTTACTGAGTCCACTGTATGAACAAAACTCTCTGGCTTAACCTCTGTATCACCAGCATTCATCAGTAAACCTGATCGAGTCTGTGCTGCAGAGTAAAGCACTGTGAAGCTGACAAGCTCATGCATGTGTCAACATTGAAAAACTGTCTCAACAACACACTCACTTTATTAACATTTTGAAAGATTTGTGCTTCTCTTGCTTGGCTACTGCCTGCAGCCCTGACCCTGGGAGTGGCATTTGAATCTAAATGGCTTCAAAACTGACCAAATATTCAGAACACGCGAGGGTTACATGCAGTATCCTGTCCCTTGATTATCAATAAGACTTGTGCCGTTTCTGTGTTCACATTGATTAGTCCAGGGACAAACACTCTTCTCTATAAATAAATAAATTAAAAATAGCCACAAACGTAGAAATTCTGTATCAAATGCCGGCGGGCCATGCTGGGAGTATGTAACAGGTCAGTCAACACCTTTTCAGGTCAGCTCTGGAGAATCCCTTCTACTGTAGCTGTGTCATTCCAACAATTTTGATTTAATTTCACAGAATTATAATATTTTTAATGTCTATAGATGCACAGTGAAGAGTATACTGACTGGTTGCACCATGGCCTACTATGGAAACACCAGTGCCCTTGAACAGAAAAGTATCCAAAAATTAGTGGATGTGGCACAGTCCATCACAGGTAAGGCCTTCCTCACTGTTGAGCTCATCTACAAAGAGCAGTGTTGTAGGAAACCAGTATCTATTATCAAGGGCTCCCATAATCCAGATATGCTCTCTTCTTGCTGCTGCCATCAGGAAGAAGGTACAGGAGCCTCAGGACCCACACCATCAGGTTGAGAAACAGTTATCCCTCTTCAAACATCAGGCTCTTGAACTAGAAAGGATAATTTCCTCAATTTCAATCACCCCAACACTATGTTCTCGCAACCTGTGGACTCACTTTCTAGGACTCTTCGTCTCATGTTCTCGATATTTATTGCTTTATTTTTATTATTATTATTGTTTAATGTTTTCCTATTGTTGCACAGTACTGTGCATTTGTCAATGCAGAGCGGAGAGCGAGTTTGTAAATCTGGTGGAAGCAAAGAATGTTGTGACTGGCAAGGGTGGAGTGCCGCAGGAGGGGTATAGGATAGATGGCAGAGACAAAGTGCCAGGGGTGGTGAGTGGCATGGGTACAGTCACCCGGCCCTGAGAAACCAGCAAGGTCATTTGATTGCAAACAATTGGTTTATTGATCCTTACAGAATATCTTTCTGGAGCTTCCCACACTCTCCCTTCTCTCTTTCCCTTTTCTCAGCCATGATTTACATCACCTCTTGCTAACCCTTTCCCACTCTCAGTCCACAATAGAGACCCATATCAGAATCAGGTTTATCATCACTCACATATTGGATATTGGAGCACAAGCAAATGTTCTTGCAGAATCTGAGTTTAATGCATTAAAGCCAAGACCAAAGTTACATCAGACAAATATAAAAGTGACTGGGTATTCAGGTGCAGACATTCCAGTTAAAGGAACATGTGTGGCAAAAGTATCACACAAAAATATGGTGCACACGCTTTCATTTGTGGTCGTGCTGAAGAATGTACAGTCAGTACTTGGTTTATCTGCCTGTGAGAGACTGAATTTGGGGAAGAGAGTCTTAGTCCTGGATAGTGACACAGAGTGACTTGATGAAAGAGTATGAGGACTTGTTCAAAGGGCTTGGCTGTCTTCCAGGAGAGCACACGATTAAAATTGACAACACAGTGTCACCCGTGGTACATTCATGTAGAAAAGTACCTTTCGCTTTACGTGATGAGCTTGACAGAATGGAATGGTTCGGAGTCATACCAAAATATTGATAAACTGACTGAATAGGTCAATTCGTTTGTTTTTGTTGATAAGAAAAGTGGAAAACTGAGGATTAGATTATGAGAACATTCAGTCCTCTTTTACTGTCATTTAGAAATGCATACATTCATTAAGAAATGATACAATATTTCTCTGGAGTGATATCACAGAAAACAGGACAAACCAAAGACTAACACTGACAGAACCACATAATTATAACATATAGTTACAGCAGTGCAAAGCAATACCATAATTTGATGAAGAACAAACCATGGGCACAGTAAGTAAGGTCTCAACAGTCCCCGAGTCGATCGAATCCCGAGTCCCCGACAGCAGGCGGCAAAAGGGAGAAACTCCCTGCCATAAACCTCTAGGCACCGTCAACTTGCCGATGCCTTGGAAGCAGCCGACCACAGCCGACACTGAGTCCATCCATCCAAAAACTTCGAGGTTCCAACCAGCCTCTCTGATACAGCCTTCCGAGCACCATCCTCTGCCGAGTGCCTTCGACCTCGCCCCGGTCACTGAAACAAGCAAAGCCGAGGATTCGGGGCCTTCTGCTCCAGAGATTCCGATTACCACACAGTAGCAGCGGCAGCAAAGCCAGCGCCTCAGGAGTTTTCCAGATGTTCCTCCATACTCTCACGTCTGTTGCAATCAAATCAGAATTGTGCACGGTCCCCTACTTGACAGATAACAGACATCACCACCGAAGTGGCCGCGCGCTCTGCCATCGCGCCGCCATCTTCTCCTTGGATTTGCTTAGATCCAGGAGCCTTGAATCGAGCCATTAAAAAAGAGCATTTCAAATTGCCTACTCGTGAAGAAAATATGTCACAGTTTGCTAATGCAAAGTACTTTACTAAATTAGATGCATCCTCTGGATTCTGGCAACTTAAACTAGATAAACTGAGTTCAAAGTTGTGTACCTTTAACACTCCTTTTGCCAGATACTCTTTTCTTAGACTTCCATTTGGAATTGCATCAGCTCCTGAGGTGTACCATAAAACCATTCAAATGCTACATGAGCACATTGAGAGCGTGGATACCTCCATGGACAATATTATTGTTTGGGGAGGGGACCATCTAAACAAGAGCATGACGCCAGACTCAGACAAGTCTTAGAGGCAACACGCAAGGCAAACCTGAAGTTGAATAAAGACAAATGTCAGCTAGGAGTGACTGAACTTACCTTCGTGGGTGATATCATCAGCAATGAGGGTGTGCGTCCTGATCCATTGAAGGTTTCTGCTATTGAGAACATGTCAAGACCGCAATGTAAAAAGCATGTTCAAAGGTTTATGGGAATGGTCAACTACATGGGAAAATTCATACCCAATCTTTCAGAACAACTTGCTCCATTGAGGCAGATAACAGAAAAGAAAAACGAATGGAGCTAGGATCATGAACAGGAGAAGGCATGGCAAAACGAAAAGAAAGTGCTCACCAAAGAACCTGTGTTGAAATTCTATGATGCTGAGAGACCCATCAAAATCTCATGTGATGCATCTCAAGCAGGCTTAGGGGCAGTATTACTCCAAAAACATGATCAGGAATGGCTACCAGTTGCGTAGGCACCTCCTTCATTATCTGATCCAGAAACAAGGTATGCCTAAATTGAAAAAGAATTGTTCAGCATTATGTTTGCCTGCGAGAGATTTCATCAGTTTGTGTCAGGGCAATCTATTGATGTTGAAACCGATCATGACATTGCATTGTTTAACAAACCTTCAAGTGACTGTCCTTTGCGAATTCAGTGAATGATTATCAAATTGCAAAGATATGCGTTGAATGTGTCATACACACCTGGAAAATTCAGGTACACAGCTGACACGTTTTCCAGAGCTGTGGATCCAACAACAAAAGACAGTCACAGGAACATTATTGATGTTCAGGTATTTATTGATATGGTTATAGAAACTGTACTCGTTGCTCCTAAGAAGTTGTAACTGCTGCGTCTCGAGACAGAGAAGGACAAAATTCCCAGTCAGGTAATACAAGTGGTGATGGATGGATGGATGGCCAGATAATAAGCATGACTGTACCTCAGAAGTACAAGAATATTGGAACCACGGATCAGAACTTTCTGTTGTGGATGAGATATTGTACAAAGGTAGCAGAATTGTAATTCCTAAAAGTCGCCAAAAAGGAATGCTTGGAAAAATTCATGAAGGCCACCTAGGTAATGAAAAGTATGAGAAGTGCATGGAAAGTGATGCTTTGGCCCAGGATGAATCAAGAAATTGCAGAATTGGTGTCTTCTTGTCAAATATGCTTTAAATACCAACCTAGCAACCCTAAGGAGCCACTGCATCCACATCCTAGTCCTCAGAGACCTTATCAGAACATTGATCTGTTTGTAACTGACAACAAAGATTATCTATTAATAACAGATTACTACTCCTTGTATCCTGAAGTGTGTAGTTTTGGGAGAACAACAGCAGAGAATGTAATTACATGCATGAAATCAGTTTTTTTCCAGGCATGGTGTACCTGAAGAAATTTTCATAGACAATGGTCCACAATTCAATGGTGAATGCATGAGACATTTTGCTCAGGAATGGGGCTTTGTTCATACAACACCTAGTCCGTTTTCCCTCAGTCCAATGGATTGGTTGAGAAGTCGGTAGGAATTATCAAGAAACTGATGCACAAAGCAAAAGATAGTGGAGGTGATTTTTATAAAGCTTTGTTCGCCTATCGCAGTACTCCACTTGAATGTGGATTTTCACCTGCTCAGCTCTTGATAGGGAGCCATTTGAGATCCAATCTGCCAATAAATGAGAGCCTCCTGAGAACAGAGGAAGGTGAACAAGTGAAAAGATGGAAAGATGGACACAAAGCAAAGCAGAAAACATACTTTGACAGCTGTTCTCATCCATTACCTGAACTGCACCAAGGAGATGAAATAAGAATACAAGACAAAATGAACACATGGACACAGAAAGCTATAGTACTTGAAAAAGTACAACCCAGATCATACATGGTCCAAACAGAGGAGGGAGCAGTGTGAAGAAGAAATCGCAAAGACCTCAAGAAAGAGCCAACTTCGAAGTTTCAGTTAACTGATGCAGACCAGTCAAAACATGGAAATAACAACGAAACACAAGAACTGTGTGAACCACTTAGAAGGCCTACTTGTGTTCGTAAACCCCCAGAGAGACTGATAGAGACATGTTAAATTCTGCATTTGTTTTGATTAATGTTGCTAATTGTTTTTCTTTTTAAGGAAAGGAAGATGTGGTGATATCATGTGTCATGTGACAGAGTTCAGAGCATGCGCAGAACTGACAGAATGATTGAGAAGCTTGTATGTTAGACATGGTTGCTGTTTGCTGATAATTAAAAGTTCTAGTTATGTTCCTCCAGAATATGTGTCTTTATGAGTAACCCACGGTACGTATAAAGAACACAACACTGTGCAAAGGTTTGAGGCACCCTAGCTATATGTATATGCCAAAGACTCTTGCACAGTACTGTGTTTGCATAGTGTACCTTCGTTTGCACATTTTGTTTGTCTGTCTTTGTTATGTGTGGTTTTTCATTGATTCTATTGTGTTTCTTTGTAGTTACTGTGAATGCCAACAAGAAAATGAATTTCAGCATAATATATACACTTGGATAATACATTTTGAACTTTGAACTTTGAATCTAGCTTTTAACAAAGGAATGATGGAGAAGAGCAAAGGCAATAGATCAATTTTCTCTCATCAACAAGTTAGTGTCTTCTGCTAAAATATGCTTATAATTTTTCCAAAATACATTGTTTCACAAATCTAATGGGCAGAAGTAGATGATGAGGAGGAGATCGATTATAATGCCTTTACAGTTAGCTAAGTGTTCAAATGAAAACAAAGCCCAAAACAAACTATTGAGGCATATCTTAGAATTACACCTCTTTTTCATGTTTGGGGACTGTATCTTACAATCAGATTAACTCAGCTGTGGTTGAAGGAAATGCTTGAGGTGCAGGATGATCTGTCTATCAAGTGGATTACATTCTCCTGGATGGTACTGAGTTTTCTAAAGTTGCCAAGGCTGAATATGTTCAGCCACCAAGGCATTACCCCTCTCACGGTGGTATTTGGCTTCTACACTCTGGGCCCACTTGGAGGAGCTGTTGGGGTCAATTCTTTGCCCTTGTAATGGCCATTGGGTTTGAGTCACTCTCCTCGGAAAGGCGATTGGGTTCAAGCGGTTGTTCTCCCCGATGGTCTCAGAGATGTTATCGAAATTCTGAGATTTATGCATTGGACTGTAGTTCAAACTATCTGTAGTTCATATTGGCCTCTTTCAGTGCTATTTTATTTTCATGTTCTCACCAGCCTTTCCTGTTGCCAATTGACGAGCTACGAGTTCTTGTAGCTGTTTCTCCATGAGTGTGAACTATTATTTTTTTGTGCAAGAGAGAGGTTTGGGGCTTGCAAGTTTTTGTTTCATTTTTCTTTTCATTTGGGGTGGGGGATTGATGTCTTTTCTTTCAACTATTTCTACAGTTCTTCTGCATTTTAAGGCTATCTGGAGAAGATTACTTTCAGAGTTGTATTCTACATACATACTTACATAATAAAATGAACCTTCCAACCTTTGACTAGGTTTGAGATCAGAGCAACACTCACAACACACTGGAGGAACTCAGCATGTCGGGCATCATCCGTGGAAACGATCAGTCGATGTTTCGGGCCGGAACCCTTCGTCGGGACTGTAGAAGGAAGGGGCAGAGGCCCTATAAAGAAGGTGGGGGGGGAGGGTGGGAAGGAGAAGGCTGGTAGGTGCCAGGTGAAAAACCAGTAAGGGGAAAGATAAAGGGGTGGGGGAGGGGAAGCAGGGAAGTGATAGGCAGGTAAGGTGAAGAAGGAATAGGGGAAAACACAATGGGTAGTAGAAGGAGGCGGAACCATGAGGGAGGTGACAGGCAGCTGGGGGAGGGGGCAGAGTGACATAGGGATAGAGGAAGGGAGGGGGAGGGAACTACCGGAAATTGGAGAATTCAGTGTTCATACCAAGGGGCTGGAAACTACCTAGACGGTATATGAGGTGTTGCTCCTCCAACCTGAGTTTAGCCTCATCATGGCAGTAGAGGAGGCCATGTATGGACATATCCGAATGGGAGTGGGAAGCAGAGTTGAAGTGGGTGGCTACTGGGAGATCCTGTCTGTTGTGGCAGACGGAGTGGAGGGACAGGATCTCCCGGTACTTCCCCCACCTTCCTTATAGGGCCCTCTACAGTCCTGATGAAGGGCTCCAGCCCGAAATGTTGACTGATCATTTGCACGGATGCTGCCCTAACTGCTGAGTTCCTCCAGCGTGTTGTGAGTGTTGCTTTGACCCCAGCGTCTGCAGGTTATTTTGTGTTTGAGATCAGAGTTTTCCTCCTCTTCGATAAGCTGCCAACCCAATTCTGTTCATGAATGCAAATATCTAACCATGAGGCAGCAATTCAATGCAAAACAAAACATGCGGACGTAGACAAGACATTCAGGTGTTGTTCAGACCAGACATCAGAATGGGAAGGAAATGTGATCTAAGTGACTTAGATGGTTGGTGCCAGAAAGGGCGGTTTGAGTAACTCAGAAACTGCTGATCTCCTGGAATTTTCATACACAACAGTCTCCAGAGTTTACAGATAACAGTGAAAAACATAAAACCATTCAGTGAGTGGCAGTTCTGTGAGTGAAAACACCTTGTTAATGAGAGAAGTCAGAGGAGAATGGCCCAGACTATTTCAGGCAGATAGGAAAGTAACTCATCTAACCAGGCATTCGGACAGTGGTGTGCAGAAGAGAGTCTCTGAACACACAACATGTTGAATTGTGTGGATGGGCTATGACCATGAACACTTCATTTTAGATGGAACACAGTAACATTACACATTTTGCAGTGTAGCTGATGAGTTTATAGGAAATAGGGAAGCAAGGCAGCATTAAGTGTAAAGGAAGTTCTGGAAACAGAACTAAGTGTGCATTAGAGAGCATGGGAAACATTAGACCCTCCTTTAGTTGCGGTTGACCATGGATGTTGTATGTCAGCTGTCTACGTGATACACAAGCCAGGGCAGTATGATACGGAGAGCAAGCTGTTGCCTATGTATCAGGCTCCCTCTCTCCACACAGCCGATGAATCCAAAGGAATGGAAGAGACCAATACAGTTTGGTACTAGCAAGGAGTTGTCAGTCTGCGATGAACTCAACGTAAGATGGCCTTATTGACTCCAGCTCCAGAATTTTCTTTTGCGTTTACTCATGAAGCCTTCCCCATGAGTGGGTATAGCCACAAGACAGCGTAGATTCGAGATCAGAGTTTTCCTTCTCCTAGATGAGCTGCCAATCACAGTTGATAAGCTCCGCCTGCCCGAAGCAATTGACTTTAAGGTACCATTAGCTCACCTTTGCTCCTGCTCCTGTCGGTAGAAACAGTTTCATTGGGCTCAGTAGCTAAGCCACACATGAAGGCCAGGAACTGGACTTCGTTGTCAGAGGTTGTTTTAGACAAAAGCCAATGGGAGTATTTAATAGAGAGTGGGAGCTTGTCCCCACTACCAACTCTGGCTATCATAACCTTCAAGAATAATAGGAAACGTTACAAGTGGAGTTTCAAGGGAATGTAGGAAGCTGGTTTCCAGTGAGGAACCTGGTCCTAGTTGTATGAGAGGAAATGCAGATAGTTAGGCTCAGCTCCAGTATGTCAGAAAGAGCATGAGCATCTTTTGCATAAGCCTGTTTAAACAGGTGGGGACTTAGAATTTTAAAGAAATCTCTCTAAGACTGCCACAGCCAATGGTGGGTCACCCCTCCAAAGCTGAAACTGAGTGCGTTGTAAATTCTCAGCAAGTCAGTACACATTTCAGGTCAATGGTTTTTATTAGAAATGGGATAATATAGATACTAAAACAACTGGCACTATGTTGGGCAACAAACAACTTTCTGGAGGAACTCACAGAGCCAGGCAGCATCTGTGGAGGGAAATGGGCAGTCGATATTTCAGGTCAGTACCTTTCTTCTGGACTGTACTTTATAAGAACAGACTGTATAACACTGAACATTACAATGCAGCAAGGCCTTTCAGCCCACAATGTTGTGCTGACCTTTTAACATACTCTGAGTTTAATCTAACCCTTCCCTCCTACATAGCCCTCCACTTTTGTCTGGCCCATGTGTTTCTCTGAGCCACTGAAATATAGAATAAAAAACATTTGTTTTAGTTATGTGTTCAATGCAATAACATGACTTGTAAAGGAGGAAATTTGATGTAATAGGAACACATAAAGCTTTTGAAGAAGCATTTGTAATCACACACTTGGCTATTTTCAGTGCTGTAGTATTGATGAGTGTAGGGACTCATTTTAAGGCTTATAACACCAAATTCAGTCCAGATACATCAAATAAAGACTTCTATAAATATAGTTGTCATTACCAAATGGACATTGAATGGAATTATGCGTCTTCTCAGACATGTGCCTGATGGCAAATTGGAAAAAGTAGATTCTGTTTGAACATTGTGTTATTCAAATCAAACACACATATGAATCAATTGTGATTGAATTAGTTTCCTAAATGGCTCAAGGTCACTTTCCTTAATGTACAAAACATGTGCAGCACATTTTGACAAAACTATTCTAGGTTGGGAATCAACTGCTTTGCTCTGAACTTATTTGGCGTTTAAAGTGTTGTCACAGCTGGGGGAAATTTGCACAATGTTCAAAAGTGCTGGAGTCGTCAAAAGTGAAGAGGAAAACAAATTTAATTAAGGAGGAAGGAGATTGCATTATCACGTTCTTTATGGATAAGGAAGCCTTTTTATGTGACAAAGTTAAAAATCAGAAATATTGTAGGAACTTCATATCTCTGTAAAGCTAGTTTAGTCTTAATGAAATCAATATGTATACGTATTTTAATACACAAAGATCTTTTCAGGTCCAAGGAAGTTCTGGTAGCCATTTTGGAACCTTTTCAAACCACGTACTGTAACTTGAGAAAACGTGAGAAATAT
Organism: Mobula birostris; assembly: GCF_030028105.1. Taxonomy (NCBI): domain Eukaryota; kingdom Metazoa; phylum Chordata; class Chondrichthyes; order Myliobatiformes; family Myliobatidae; genus Mobula; species Mobula birostris. The sequence continues at coordinate 246,694,777 of NC_092370.1, read as the reverse complement.
TAAAACTACCATTATTTTGATAACAGCTTTCCACAACTAAGTTAAATGTAAAACACATTAACATTGTTAAAGATATTTTTTATTAAGTCTTGAACTTGTTTAGCAGCTTTGGACCTGTACTCACTGGAATTTAGAGGAATGTGGGGAGATCTCACTGAAACGTACCGAATGTCAAAAGGATTAAATAGGGTGGATGTGGAGAGGATGTTTCCTATGGTGGGGATATCAAAACTGGAGGGCACAGCACAAAATTTAGTGGCGACCCTTTAAAACAGAGGTAAGGAGGATCTTTTTAGCCAGAGAGTAGTAAATCTGTGGAATGCTCTGTTACAGACTGCAGTGAAGACCAAATCCATGTGTATATTTAGAGAGAAGTTGATAGCTTCCTGATCGGACAGGGCGTCAAAGGATATGGCGAGAAGGCAGGTGTATGGGGTTGAGTGGGATCCGGGGTCAGCCATAATAGAATGGCAGAACAGGCTCAATGGGCTGAATAGCTTAATTCTGCTCCTATGTCTTACGGTCTTATGGTCTTATGGTTCTGTTCCTTCATTCACATTAAGTTCTTCAATCACCAATCTGATTCTTGGGATGGTGAGTTTGCTGTACGAGGAGAAATTGAAAGGACCATTATTATATTGACCTTAGGACGAGAGGAGATCCATGGAAACAGACCTTATTATTGTTTTTCCCCTTGTCCTAGCCATCTATTCCCCAGTCTTCCTGAAACTTAAAAACAACTTTCCAGTTCTGACAAAGACTCTGAATATTTTGTCCCAGCAAAGGGTTGCAGGACTACTGAGAGGATCTTTGGGTTTCCTTTCCTTCCGTATGAGAAATTTATCAGGAGCAGGGTCTTAGCATTGTCAATGATTCCTCCCATAAGTCCAACAATCTCTTTGTCACCGCCGGCCCCCCGCCACCACCACCACCACCACCGCTCCAACTATCTGGCAGGAGCATGAGCAAGAACTGATAGGATGGGAAGCAGTTTCTTCTCCCAAGCCGGAAGACTACTGAACTCCCAGTTGCCACCCAGGTGTCATCGCATATGAAGTGTCAGTAGTGTTATACTGTTTACTTCTTAACTTGTGCCACAAATACACATTACTAATTGCAAATTTATGAGTGATAATATAACTTTATGTGCTCTGAGTGAGTTATTTGTACTGTGTTGTGCACTTTGGTCTGGAGGAATAATGTTTCATTTGGTGGTATAAATATATACAGTTGAATGACAATGAACTTGAACTTGAAAGTGAGTCCCTGACATTGAACTAATTATAAAAGCTTGCAGCACTGTGACTGAAATTAATGTGAACATCAAAGTTTGTTACAGTAAATCCAAGTCAATTCATCACCCAGGTTTGTGACCTCTACCACTAAAAAGAGCAACAATGTCACAGGAGCTTTACAAAATATACATTTTCTTCAAAGTCACATGGTTTCCTGAAGGTATAGCACTACCCTTTCATTTTTATATGTTTGAGTAATGACTTTGCTCTATGAGGACCACAGCCTTGTCATAAGGTTTGGAGGCTTGTGTGCCTCAATGACCCAGAGAGCTATGCTGGCTGAAGTCTGGGCCTTGAGCTTTGGCTCTTGCTAGGGTCACCCATGCTAAACAGGTCAAAGGGTAGAGGCTAAACTAAGAGCAGTCCACCGGTCCTCCAGGTTCAGGGATTCAGCTCAGGGCTAACAACCCTGACTGGTCAAAATAAATTGTTATGGAAACAGCAATGAAGAATCCTTCTTTATCTGTGTATAAGGAGATGGAGGACCTTTATTGCTGCCCTAAGTGCTAGGAGCATAACAGGCAGTTAGACGTACCGTGAAGACACGGCCACTATTGTCACAATACGGCATGTTTGAGGAAGAAACCCCACCCTCAAGGAAGATCTTGTAGCCATTTTAAAACCTTTTCTACTCATGTACTGTAACTTGACAACAAATAAGAAATATCAAAATTACCATTATTTTATAACAGCTTTTCACAGCTAAGTTAAATATAAAACACATTACCATTGTAACTTGAGGGCACCTTACACCTCTCCAGTTCTCTTCAATTCAACCAGGTGCCATATAAATAATGCATGCCATGACAGAAAATGCAATGGCCTTTTTGATTCCATTGCATTAAGCCACCAAGTATACTTCATGCTGATGAAATTAAAACATTTCAATTTCTAGTAGTTAACTTCATTTGATGAAAGTGCATGTATTATTTCTCAATGAGTGTGGGAAATCAATGTGTTCTTCATAAGCACAAAAAAATCTTCAGATGCTGGAAATCCAAGCAACACACACACACACACACACACACACACACACACACACACACACACACACACACACACACACACGCAATGCTGGAGGAAATACGCAGGCCGGGCGGCATCTATGCCAAGGAGTAAACGGTCAATGTTTTGGGCCAAGATCATTCATCAGTACTGATGGATCAGGCTCCTGAATAAAAAGGGTTAAGTACATTCACTTGCCCCACTATTGAAATGTTCCTACAACCAACGAGCTCACTTTAAGGACTCTTTATCTCCTGTTTTCGTTATTCATTGCTATTTATTAATATTTGCATTTGCACAGTTTGTTGTCTTCTGTGTTCTGGTTGATCTTCCACTGATTCCTGTTATACATTTGCTGAGTATGCCCACAAAAAAATGATTCTCAAGGTTGTATATGGTGACATACTGTATATGTACTCGGATAATAACGTTTACTTTGACTTTGAGCATACAGAAAGTTATGGTTTACAATATCCTTGGTCCTGGGTGACAATGGACAACAGAAATAGATCTGTTTTAAATACCACTGTTGCTGCTGCTCAATGGCCAATGCCAATCAAAGAGACAAGGAGCATATTTATGAGAGCAAGGGTGAAATTTGGAGGCTTTAGAAGGCTTTAGTCACTTGGAGTATCGTGAGCAGTTTTTAGCCCCTTATCTATGAAATATGTACTAGCATTGGAGTGAGTCCAGAGGAGGTTTATGAGAATGTTCCCAGAAATGGATCAGAAATTTGGTAACACCTGCCTTATATGTTAATCCTTTCCAGAAAGGCAGGTGTTATCAGATTTTTACAGCATGGGACCGTGGACCCCAGGTTGGAAATCTTTGGTATAAGGAGGGTTTGATGGCTTATACTCATTGGAGTTTTGTAGCGGTGTGCTACACACAGCACTAGAATAACCACATGGAGTCGGTGAGTTAGAGTTGTGATGAAAGAGATTTATTCAAACTTTGCGGCCTGCTTTAAAGCCTTCCCGTTCCTGCCCTTCCTGGGCGGGATTGCTGTGGGGAATGCATATTCCCAGACCCTTTCCACGTGCGGAATTTTCCCCCAGCTGGTGAAGATGGCCTGGCGCCCTTTTTGGGGCCGGCCCTCGACCTGCGCGCGCTGTTGTGAGCCGGTTCGTGTGTGCCAGAAAGTGGGTCTCCACAGTTTAGAAGAATGAGGGGTGGGGAGAATCTCACTGAAATCTATAGAATATTGAAAACCCTAGATAGAGTCAAAGTGGAGAGACTGTTTCCTATAGTGGGGTGGTCCAGGACCAGAGGGCACAATCTTAGAATAGAACGATGTCCCTTTTGAACAGAGCTGCGGAGGGATTTCTTGAGTCAGAGGGTGGTGAATAGAGGAATTCATTGTCACAGACAGCCGTGGAGTCCAAGTCATTGGGTTTAGTTAAAGTGGAGGCTGCTAGATTCTTGATTAGTCAGGACATCAAAGTTTATGGTAAGAAGTGAGGAGAATGGAATTGAGAGGGATAATAAATAAGCCATGGTGGAATGGGGGATCAGACTTGATGGGCCAAATGGCCTAACGGTCTTACAGTTCATGACATTTAAGTCAGCTGTGTCCTTGACAGTTACGGAGAATATTACACTTAGTTTTGTAGTTCTTTAGATCTGCTAGTCTTTCAGACAGGTCAAAACAGCAGCACAAACGTTGATACTCGAGTGCTCCAGCACTATTGCAGAAATAACATTCTTAGAAGCAACAACACTGGCTCCAGTGTCTTTTACCGCTGCTGGCTGTATAATTACAAGATAATTTATGCCACGTTGGAACAAGTACATTTAATTTTCTTGTAATCATGGCTTTTAAAGGATTTATTTAATGTAATTTTAACAAATCCTCATTCTCTCTAAAAGGTCTCCTAATCCAGACGATCTCAACACTCCTTGATGCTGTCTCCTCAACATCTGGGGTATCATTATACACATAAATATTTATTAGTCTTATTGCAAGTCATAGATGAAACGGTTATGTTATTGGATACCAAGAGATGGTTTTTAAAGAGAAAAAATGTTGTTTCAAATATTTGCTTCTGTCACATTGATGGGGATAGATCACATTACTAATAACCATTGCCTTTAGAAAGAACTTCACTGGCAGGAAGGTCAGAAACCAGGGTCCATATAGGATAATTAGTAATAGAAGTTGTGGGGCCTTTATTCAAACAGTGGATTGTTATGTCTACCAGAAAGTTGGTGGGGAGTGAATGGGGGGAGAGGGGTGGGGGTGGTGGGGGAGCGGGGTGTTGTGAACAGAAGAAATCATAACTTTCTGAATTAAACTGTATATTTGAAAAGAGGGAAGAGTCAAAGAGACAGTAAAAGTTCAGTGGGCAGAATGGCCTCTTTTCTTTCCAGTCAGTCCTTTCTCAGAATGAGAAAATGCTAGCTATTACATCTCAGGCCTCTGCTGATCAAGGTCAAAGTTCAAAGGATATTTTTTATCAAAGTGTGTATACAATATACAACCTTGAGAATCTTCTGCTTGCAGAAACCCAAAAGAATCCATGAAAGAAAAGGCTATCAAACACCCAATGTGCAGAGAGAAGATAAAACAAATTGTGCAAACAATAAAAGTAAGCAATAGCATTTAGAACAAAAGTGAGTCCTCAAACATGAGAAAGGAACAAAACTGGCCTGACTGTCACCTCTGGTCCCAACACCTTACCGTGGATCAAAAAGGGTCACCTGACTGTCACCTCTGTTCCCAACGCCTTTCCGTGGATCAAAAAGGGTCATCTGACTGTCACCTCTGGTACCAACACCTTACCATGGATTGAAAAGGGTCACCTGTCACCTCTGGTCCCAACACCTTACCATGAATCGAAAAGGGTCACCTGACTGTCACCTCTGGTCCCAACACCTTACCGTGGATCAAAAAGGGTCACCTGACTGTCACCTCTGGTCCCAACGCCTTACCGTGGATCAAAAAGGGTCAACAATGGATGTTGCACCCCATTTGCCTGGACACGCAAGTCAGTGGAGTATGTACAGATGTGGAGAGCAATCTGTTGTCCCTGTAGCAGACTCTCCACCTCCACACAGCTGATATATCCAACCAAAAAAATAGGGATCAGTACAGTTTGGCATCCGCAACGTCACAGGAGTTGCCCATCAACGTTGAGTTCAATTTACCACCTTAGGGACTCCAGCTACAGATTTTTCCCCCAGGGTTTACTCCCAAAGCATCTCCCATGAACGGATACAGCCACAAGGCAGCGGAGGTTTGAGATCAAAGTTTTTCTTCTCCTAGATGAGCTGCCAACCTGGCTGATAGGCCCCATCTGCCTGAAGCGACTGGTTTTAAGGTGCCAATAACCCACCTTTGCCCCTTCTCCTATCAGTAGAATCGGCTCCGCTGGATGCACTCCATTGGGAGAATTTAGCTGCAGCAACCGTAACTGGTTTTATGACTTTAGTTGTGATAAAACATGAAATCCACAGTGGACCCACAATGAACACACTGTGGGAATGAGACTTTGTGACTAATTTGTGAATGTAGAACAGTGAGAGGAGATTTGTTTGAGGAGCACAAAATTATGAGGGGTATAGATAGGGTAAATGTAAGCTGACGTTTCCCACTGACATTGGGTGGGACTACAACCAGAGATCATGGGTTGAGAGTAAGAGGTGAGAAGGTTAAGGGGAACATGAGCGGAAACTTCTTCCCTCAGAGAATCGTGAGAGTGTGAAATGAGTTGGCAATACAACTGGTGCGTGCGAGCTCGATTTCAATGTTTAAGAGAAATTTGGGTATGCACGTGGATGGGAACAACGGGAGCCATCTCACAGCCTCAGCGTCACGGAGAGAGAAGTAAATGTCATGGAGGAGCAAGCGGACTTCGTCCAACCCTCAACTCCAGTCCTGACACCTTGCCTTTTCTGTCTATCTGGGCTGGTGCTTAAATTGTCCAAACACTGGGTTGTCCCCCGCACTAGGACCTGGGCCTCGCCGCAAAGATACGCAGGTTGGATCTTTCACGATGTTACTTTCTCTTTTCTAGCACCTTTCCATATCTGTGTCCTTGATGGCAGGTAGGCTGATGCGAGTGATGTGTGGGCAGTTGTGACTACCGAGTGTAGAGACTTCTTATCCTCCGCAGTGTTCCTAAGCATGTGAGTTAAACCGCTTATGTATTGAAGCTATTCTCAATGCTGTTAAGCTCCACCAGCAGGAATTCTGGCTTTCAATGACAAAAATCACAAGAGGGAAAATAGCTTCAAGTCTTGTTATAGAATTCCAGCTGTTGGATATTAAGGCACAGACTTTCAGGTGGTTACTGGGAACTTAACATCAATTTCAGCCTATAATGTATTGCAGCTGTACATGGTAACTTGCAAACAATAGAAGAATGGGAAATGGGTGCTCCTTAGTTATAATAAGATTTTCACCTGCTTGTGTTTAAATTATGTTTAATGTTGAGAACAAAGTCATGGGTACAGTACAATCTAAAGCTTGTAGAGTACAATCTCTCTGAAAATAGTCAATAAGTTCAAGTTTATTGTTACATGACTGTACATATAAAGTACTGTGCAAAAGTCTTATATATATAACTAGGATTCATTAGTCTCATAGCCTGAGGGATGAAGCTATTCCCCAGTCTGGCAGTACTAGTCCTGATGCTCCTGTACCTCCTTCCTGATGGTAGTGGCACAGAGAGACTGATAAGGATCCTCAACAATGTTTTGGACCCTTTGTCTGTAACTCTCCTGGTAAACGTCACAAATAGAGGAGAAGGAGACCCCAGGAATCCTCGCGGTGTGTTTACTATCCTCTTCAGGGTCTTGCAGTCCACTGCCTTGCAGCTTTTGTACCACACAATGATGCAGACAGACAGGACAATCAATGAATTAGGGACTCTTCCTTCATGAGTAACACTATGCAGTAGCATACTTGAAGCATTATTACCATATCATCATTACCACTGTCTATTCATTCACTCCTTGCCTGTTGATCCTTTAAATAATGAAATGGGGTTGCTTTGTGTATGCATTGACAGTTCTCTGAACAACAAATATATGAGCAACCTTGAAGCCGAATGGTGGAATTATTAAATGTTCCTCACTGAAATGCAGATAACAAAAAGTAAAAACATGTTCGATTTTGCTATCTTCTGTATTTATATTCATTGTCTTTTTTAAAATTTTTATTGTGTTTTTTTTTGTGCTGCATCAGATTGGAAGTAACAATTATTTCATTCTCCTTTACAAATGTGTACTGGAAATGACATTAAACAATCTTTGATCTTGAACATTTACTAATTCTGATAAAAAGTCAATCAACCCACAACAGCTTTTCTCACAGCTACATTAAATGCTTTCAATTCAGATGTTCAAATCAATACACTGACAATTCCATAGCCCTGCCCTCCACTCTGTCCTATCGCAGCTGGAAGATAGGGTCTCGTATGCCAAACTGCTGTTTATAGATTTCAGTTCAGCATTTAACACCATGATACCCCAGAAACTGGTGTGGAAGTGTATGACAGTGCTTTACACCCTGGTCTGGAGAAACAATGTCTCATTAGACAGCGTACATGTATATAGTTAAATGACAATAAACTTGACTTGATTTAACTTGATTTGAATATATTTTCTGTTGTCATGACATTGATTTGCTCTTCCACAACTATTGCCTCTATCCCCACTTATCTGGCTAGGAGTCCTCACTGTGAACTTCCTACCCATCTTCAGAATTCACTGTTGACGTGGAGCTCATTTTCTGGCCTCTTACCCATTCTAGATCTAGTCACCATTAAATGCTGATGTAATGCTTTTTTTTTGCTTTTCTGACCTTTGTCCATCTGAACCCAATGCTCCTCTCACAGAGGATCAACTCCTAAAACGTTGTCTTCAAAACTGACAAGGGCAGCGCTGGTGTCGTTTGGCTAATTGACCTCCACCTTGCAGAGCTGAATGTCAGAATGCAGGCATCTCCTTTCATCTCTCTGTGAACCATGACCATAATGTTGCCTGTTAGGCTATTGTCTTCGAGGCACTCCTTGGCCTAATTTTCTTGGGTGATACTCCTTCCGCGGGCACCTGCCTCATAGTCTCCCAATAATTCATAGTCCACTGCTGCCTCGTTCCTACTATCCACAAGCAGGACTGTCCTGGTAGTACCATAGTTTGGTTGTTCGTGTCCCACAAAACATATTTTGTTCTACTTTGAACATAGCACAGTACAACCCCTTTGGCCTGCGATGTTGTGCTAACATTTTAACCTACTTCAAGATAAGTCTAACCCTTCCGTCCTGCACAGCCCTGCAATTTTCTTTCATCCATGTGCCTTTCTAAGAGATTCCTAAATGTCCCTAATGTGCCTGCCTCTAGCACAGGCTGTGCATTGTTCTCTCCTCCTCTTTTTCATCTCTGCAAATTAACATATGCTTGATTTCTAATTTTCCCTGGTTCTGTTGAAAGGTCATCAAGCTGAAATATTAACTCAGTCCACATAGGTAAAAATGCTGCTTCACCTATATCCAGCAATTTCTGTGTTTAGTTTGGATCTGGTAGCTTTAGTCCTGAGGACACACTTCATTTATTGTCTGATCTTCTCCATTCAATGGGAAGCTTTGATATCTTACACTTATATTGCAGCAAAGCAGGCAATCTTTATCTCAGAGATAAGAAATCAGGCAAACATGAGAACATCTGCAGATGCTGGAAATTCAAGCAACACACACAAAATGCTGGTGAACGCAGCAGGCCAGACAGCATCTATAGGAGTAAGTACAGTTGACGTTTTGGGCTGATACCCATGGTAAGCTTGATAAGAAATCAATTTCAAATTGTTCTTTTAACACACATGCCCCACTATTCCACATGGCTGATTTATTATCCCTCGCAACCCCATTCTCTTGCCTTCTCTATGTAACCTTTGACGCCTTGAATAATGAAGAACCTATCAACCTCCTTGTTAAATATACCCAATGACCTGGTCTTCACAGCCACCTGTGTCAATGAATTCCACAGATTCACCACCTCTGGTGAAAAAAATTCCTTCTAATTCTGTTCTAAATGAACACCCCTCTAACTGGACGATGTTCCATCTGGCCCTGGACTCCTCCACTATTGGAAGTGGTAATAAATAAAGTTTTGAAATACTTAAGTCACATTTATAAATTTTGCATAGAGAATATTGTTATTTATAGATTGATAGTTGGTTAAAAAGTTACAACTCATTACATCACCTCATCTGGACCACTATCGCCAGAAAGCAGCTTCCATCATCAAGGACCCCCACCACCCAAGTCATGCTGCCATCAGGAAGAAGGTACAAGAGCTTCAAGACCCACACCACCAGATTCAGAAAGTTTATTACCCCTCAACAATCGCACCCTTGAATAAGAAGGGTCAACTTGACTCAACTTCACTCACCCCAACACTAAAATGTTCCAACATCCTACGGATTCACTTTCAAGGACTCTTCATCTCACATTCTTGATACTCATTGCTTATTTATTTACTATTATTATTTTGGTTTTCCTTTGCTCTTTCATATTTGGATAGCTTGTTGTCTTTTGAATATTGTCTATTTGTCACATCTTAGTTGTGTATGGCTTTTTGTTGATTCTATTTTGTTTTTTTGTATTGTTGTGAATGCCTGCAAAAATGAATCTCAGAGGTGTTTATGGTGACATACATGTACTTTGATAAATTTATTTACTACTTATATTTATATACTATCTCAAGATTTGTTTTCTTGCTGGGATTTACAGGAAAATAAAGAGGTACATTAGAATTTATAAAAAACTATAATTAAGAACAACTGCTAAATAAGCAATGTCCAATTAAGACACATTGTGCAAATAATTTAAAAAAGCACATAAAGCTGTAGAGCCCTTGAAAGTGAGTCAGTAGGTTGGGAATCAGTTCAGTGATGGGATTCGTGAAGTTTTCCATGCTGACTCAAGAGCTTGATGGAAGCAATGTTCCTGAACTTAGTGGCATGGCTTGTGAAAGCATGCCAGCAGGAACTAATTAAGAATTCAACTATCAATGGAAGAATATTGGGAAACCATGGAGAGCTTTCTAACTCAAACAACAGGAATTCTGCAGATGCTGGAAATTCAAGCAACACACATAAAAGTTGCTGGTGAACGCAGCAGGCCAGGCAGCATCTCTAGGAAGAGGTGCAGTCGACGTTTCAGGCCGAGACCCTTCGTCAGGACGAAGGGTCTCGGCCTGAAACGTCGAGAGCTTTCTAACTAATTGCATCACCATCCGGTATGGAGGGGCCACTGCACAAGATCAGAAAACGCTGCAGAAAGTTGTAAACTCATCCAGTTCCATCATGAACACTAGCCTCCACAGCATCTGGGATGTCTTGATAAGGTGGTGCCTCAAAGTCGGCATCCATCATTAAGTAACCCATAAGCTAGGACATGCCTTTTTCTCAGGGAGGAGGTACAGCAGCCTGAATGTTTCAGGAACAGTTTCTTCCTGAATGGACAATGAACCCACGAACACTATCTCATTATTTTCTTTTGTTCTCTTTTTGCACTACCTACTTAATTTAATTTTTACATTTACTTATTGGCCAAGTGGTTAAAGCGTTCGACTAGCAATCTGAAGGTCGTGAGTTCGAGCCCCAGCCGAGGCAACGTGTTGTGTCCTTGATGAAGGCACTTAATCGCGCAGTGCTCTGCGATGACACTGGTGCCAAGCTGTATGGGTCCTAATGCCCTTCCCTTGGACAACATCAGTGTCGTGGAGAGGGGAGGCTTGCAGCGTGGGCAACTGCCAGTCTTCCATACAACCTTGCCCAGGCCTGCGCCCTGGAGAGTGAAGACTTTCCAGGCACAGATCCATGGCCTCACAAGACTAACGGATGCCTTTAAATTGTAATTTATAGTATTTTTATTATTGCATTCGTATTTTTATGAATTGCATTGTTCTGCTGCTGCAAAGCAATAAATTTCATGACATATGCCAGTGATACTAAACCTGATTCTGACTGGAGAGCTTTACCCAATAAAGATAGCCCATTTCATCATCAGTACTGCTGCAAAATGTGGGCATGGGTTTAATGGGTAGGAAGAAAACAGTTGATACATTAAGGATAACTCCTATGTGAGGTTCTCATTGAAATGTAACATTCATCCTTTCCACTTTCCACAAACGTGGTCTGAACTGCTGAGTATTTCCAGCATTTTCTGTTTTACTTTTCAACCTTGTTCCAGCCCGGCCAATTCTAAATAGTTGGCCAGGGCTCTGTAGTTCATGTAGAGCTTGTTGAAAACTTATTTCCTCTGCCAATGTCATCCATCAACTTCCCTTTGATTTTCTTCAGAAAGTTTTGCTTTCAAAAATGGTGCCTTTAAAATAAAGAATTTTAATTATTGAGAGTGTTATTTGGGTAGTTATCCGGCATTATTAAAATTAGCTTGAACTATGCCTACAGCAGTCTTGGTTAATGGTAGAAATGGTAAGAAAAGTCTCTGCTGTTATTATATTTCATTGTCTAAATTTCTCTCAGATGAATGTCATCTTGGCGGTCTGACTTGTCAGACTAATCAGCAAATCTTAGGACTAAGTTCTCATTAGTTCTGGCAGTTAAATCAATGACACCAAAAGAAATAGTTAGCCTCTGATTGCTACATATATAACTCAACAGACTCAGCTTAAAAAGTAGAGCCAAATGTGCTTTATTAAGCTTGGAACTAATGACATTCAATGGTAGTTGTGGACTGGTCCATATGTCATGGAGTATGGCCTTATTGAGAGTGTGGGATTAAAATGAATGCTGGAGAAGCCCTTTGATGGAAGAGAAGCATGAAGCCGTAGATCCAATTCATTTACCCTGTACCGTGCGATAGATCCAGGGACAGGTACTTTATAGCATCACCAGCTTCTTTTTATTTAGCGCCTTCATAGGAGACAACTCAACGGTTGCAGAACCAAAACTGACGCTGGCCACATTTCACACTTCATGATGTAAAGCTTAGGAAAGGTGTTATGGGACTTTTTAAAGGAGAAACACATCATCATTACGGACCCCATCACCCAGGACGTGCCCCCTTCCCATTGCTACCATCAGGAAGGAGGTACAGGAGCCTGAAGACTCAATGATTCAGGAACAGCTTCTTCCCCTCTGCCATCAAATTTCAGAATAGACATTGAACCCATGTACACGACATCACTACTTATTTAATTTAACTTATATATCTTTCTTACTGTACCTTGCAATTATATTATGTACTGCACTGTACTACTGCCACAAACAACAAGTTTCGTGGCACTTGCTGTTGACGTTAAACCCAATTCAGATTCTGATTTTGAGAAGGGTGAGAAGGGAATTATAGGGCAGAAATTTGAGAATTTAGGAGCCTGTCATCAGACAACATGGCCAGTTTCAGAAATTAAATTCGGGAGTGAGAGAAGGCCATCAATTAGAAGAGATTGTGTAGCCAGATGGTGAGAGGGTGAGAGGGAGTTAATGTTCAATATGTAATGGCGTTTCTGGTACAGTGTAAACGAGATTGGAATAATTGTTACTCGGGTGCAGCACAAACAAAAAAACAATAATTTTACATACACAAGATAGCTTACTGATTGATGATAAAGCATAGATTGATTATATATCCATAAAGTGACTCTAGGCACAGGAGTGTCTGTACGTAAGGTGACTGACAGGAAATGATAAAGTGGTGGCGAGGGGGGGTGAGGAGGAGTGAGGAGGGTGTGGGGATGTGAGGGAGGGGTGAGGAGGAGTGGAGAGTGAGTGGTGATGTTGATCAGCCTTACTGCTTGGGGAAAGTAACTTTTTTTTGAGTCTAATGATCCTGCTGTGGATGCTACATAGCCTCCTTCTCGATGGGAGTGGGACAAACTGGTGCCAGAAGTTCGCTGGTCAGTTTTGATGACCATTGCAGAGCCTCCCTGTGCACCACAGAGCAGTTTCTGTACCATGTAGTGATGCATCTTGCTGGGATGCTCTCTACTGTGCATCTGCAGAGGTACGTGCGTATTGATGTGGGTTATGTGGGCAGTATTGTACAATGGTCAATGTATTCGGCAATGTGGATGAGAACTTTAAAATCTATATGTTACTTACATAAAATGTAATATAAAGCAGCAGGCACAGGGAAGAGAGGTGAGTGGGGTTAGGACTATGGTAGGACATGGGTAATGGAATATTGAAAGCCTATGAGTTTTGAAAGAATAGAATGCAGGAGATCAAATGAGAATCTGTTGAAAGTTTAGTGGTACCCAAGGGCTGGATGAGGGTTTCTGCAGTGAGTGAACTGAGACTACAACAGAGGAAGGTGAGGATGTGATTGTGGGTTGAATGTTTTTATTTATTTAAAGATACAGTGTAGAACAGGCCCTTCTATACCAATAAGCCGCACCGCCCAGCAACCCGCTGATTTAAATAGCTCAATCACAGACCAGGATTATCCACCGTGGCACATTATAATGATGAATCACAGGACAATTTACAATAACCAATTAACCTACTGATCTGTACATCTTTGGAATGTGGGAGGAAACTGCAGTACCTTGAGGAAAGCCAAGCTTCATGAGGAGAACGTACAAACTCCTTACAGAACGGCACCAGAATTGAACTCCAAAACCCAGAACACCCCAAGCTGCCATAGTGCCACACTAACTGCTACACCACCCGTTGCCCAGCGTATGACAATGACTGAAACTGCTGTCTGAACAATGCCACAGACTTGTGGCCTGAAGCTCAACTAGGAGTTATTCATGATACCACCTTTGCAGTAATTCTGGTTCAGTTTCTGAAAAAAACAGCAGGAAGAGGGAAGGGGTCTGTGGCTAGGGAACATATTGTCACAACTGGAGAAAATAAACACTAACTTTCAAGAAGAGCCTCAGCCCAAAGCACTGTCTGTTTGTTCATTTCAGTAGATGCTGCCTGACCTGCTGAGTTCCTCCAGCATCTTGCTTGTGTTGCACCAGACTTAAGGATCAATGCAACTGATAAAGGACTAGAAATTGCACTGTTCTGAATGATGCTTTAAAATGGTGCTTTCTATACTATTCTTGCCGGTTCTTTTACAACATTCCCTGCCACTAATATTGGAACGTTTGAAAAACTCATAGCAAGGATAGCAACACACATCAAAGTTGCTGGTGAACGCAGCAGGCCAGGCAGCATCTCTAGGAAGAGGTACAGTCAACGTTTCAGGCCGAGACCCTTCGTCAGGAGGGTCTGATGAAGGGTCTCGGCCTGAAACGTCGACTGTACCTCTTCCTAGAGATGCTGCCTGGCCTGCTGCGTTCACCAGCAACTTTGATGTGTGTTGCTTGAATTTCCAGCATCTGCAGAATTCTTCGTGTTTGCGTCATAGCAAGGATAGGCCTGATAAGAAGGAGCTGTAGGAATTGGGCCATAATGTCACAGGCTCTTGGGCCCAATCATCCATGTCAACCAAGTTATGTAAAAGAGATCGTCCCATGGCCTGCATTGCCCATTGAGGCCATGCTCTCTTCTCACTACTGCCATCAGGGAGGAGGTAGAGAAACATTAGGATCCACGCCATCAGCTTCAGGAACAGTTATTACTCCTCAAACATCATGCTTTTGAACTAGGGGGGATAACTTCATTCTTTTTTGCTTACCTCAACACTGAACTACTCCCCCAGTCTATGGACTTACTTTAAAGGACTACAACTCATGTTCAAAAATTCAAAGTATATTTACTATCACAGTATAGGCAGTATGCAGTATACAACCCTGAAATTCATATTCCCCACAGAGTCACAAAACAAAGAACCATCGAACCAACCCAGTCAAAGGAAAACATCAAACCCCATTCACCCCCTACACAAACAAAATCATGCAAGTGGCAACAAAAGAAATGAACAGAATACAAAACACAACATGTAAAGGCATACTTCAGTTCACATTTTTTTTGCTTAGTTATTTATTATTATCTTGTTTTTTCTCTCTTTATTGTATTTATACAGTTAGTTGTCTTTGGCATGTTGGTTGTTTGTCTTTGTTGTGTGCAGTTTTTCATTGATTCTGTTCTGTTTCTTTGTATTTACTGTGAACGCACACACATATGCTGGAGGACGTCAGCAGGTCAGGCAGCATCTAAGAAAAGTGTAGAGTTGACATTTCGGGCAAGGGTGACGAAGACTTTCACACAAATACTGTATTTGTCAATGTGGAGCAAGTGTGAGGTTGTAAATCTGGCAGAAGCAAAGGATGTTGAGAAAGGCAACATGGAGCATCATATATGTGTCTAAGGCTTTTGCACAGAATGCTATATGTCACCATATACTACCACGAGATTCATTTTCTTGCAGGCCAACACTAAAGCCAAGGTGTCAGCATGGAGATACGTACATCTCTACCAAAGGAGGTACAAGGTGACCCTTCCCTCTGCTAGCCTGCAGATCACCTTTGGGCCAGGTGTAGCACCTGCTTAGCCCCCCATTCAGGGTCAGGTGAAGCCATGGGAGCAGATGGTGGACGGTCGTACGATCAGCTGGTGCAGATCACAAGTCCTGGTTATGTGACCACTGACGCCAGACAGACAAGCGCTGAAGAGTATCGATAATTACTGGAGTCACCCGTCTTGTAAACACTCTGCCCACAAGAAAGCAATGGCAAACACTTCTGCAGAAAACAATGCCAAGAACAATCATGGTTAGGGATAGACCATGATCGCCTATGTCACATAATGAGTGAATGAACAGTAAGGCTGCCCTCAACTTTATGATTCTGTTCTGCTCTAATCAACTTTTCTCTGAGCATAATCTCACTGCCCAGTGGTTGCCATGAAGAAATGGGTTACGTCGAAAAAAGCCAGAACTTCACTAGTAAAGCATCGGCCTCGGTGGTACTTAGACAATGAGGATTAATGCAAAATCAGAAAAACAGAAAATAATTAAAAAGGGGAGAATGAATAGTGGCTGAATAATTGTGATTAACACTGTTTTCCTTGATTCAAAGTTCAAAGTACAATTATTATCAATGTATGTATAAATTATACAACCTTGAAATTCTTCTCCTTACAAGCAGCCACAAAACCAGAAACCCAATGGAACCTAATTTAAAAAGGAAATAGAGAGAGACAGAGACAGAGACAGAGAGAAAAAAAACACAAATTATGCAAACAATAAAAACAAGCAACAGTATTCAGAACAAAAGTGAGTCCACAGACAGAAGGCCCGGAGCAGCCAGAAGAGGCCCGTAGCCTCAGCCTCAGTTCATCACACAGCAGAACAAATGTCGTGGAACTCACAGATAAAAAGCCTGAAGCAGGCCCACATTCTCAGCCTCAGTGCCACGCAGAGCGGAGTAAATGTTGCAGAGTAACGAGTGGAAGCGGCCTGACTCTTGCCTCTCATCCCAGCACCCTGTCATTTCAATCCATCTTGCCCGGTGTTGAAGTGTCCCAAAACCAGGTTGTCTCGCATTCTACCACTGGGCCATGTCACACTGATACGCTCTGGACCTGGATCTCACCACCACGTTTTGGCCTGAACCACCTTTAGGTGGACGGGCTCTGAAACTCCTCCACTTCACACGCCCCAACTCTGTTTTGACCATTGTTTGATCTTGCATCATACCCACACGCCACAGCCCTCAAGTCAGCCTCGCCTTCGCTCGACTCTTCATTGTTTGTGGTGATTGTATTCCACAATTTTCCACAGGAAAAGTGCTATTAATAAATTTCCACGGAAAGTAAATGTTAAATTAATCTTGGCTGAATGGGCAAACTCTAACTTAAATGTACTTTTAGTTACTTGTTGATCTTTTTTTTTAAAAACAAAACACTTTTATAAGAAGAAACTCTCTGTGCAAAGTAACTGTGTTAAAGTTCAAGTTTAATGTTCATTCAAACATCCCATGAATACAGCCAAACAAAACAGTCTTCCTCCAGGGCCAAGGTGCGAAGCACAGATCCGACAGTCACACACAGCACAGACGGTATAATTATGATCGCTGACAAACAGGCACACATCAGCAAAAATATATATATAGCCCAGGACACTGAGTATCATGGGCACAGCATTCTTTGTCACGCACTAGTGCATCGGCTGATAAATTCAATCCAACTCCTCTCCCATCAAGCGAATACTAAAAGCTGGAGCTGAGGAATTTGAAGATAACGACAGACATGCAGACAAACTGAAGTGGAAAGTAAGTCACGAATCCTTGTATGCTCTGTAGTCTGGCACTCTGCACCCTCAGCCACCTCTCCTCCAGACTCCTGCTGGCCTGAGCTCCTTTTGGCGCTCCATCCTCTTTGCTTACCAATTTGTTTTTTTTTGGTCTCGATTGTGCTGCGCCAACAAAAAGTGGCAATCAATATAAAAAGTTGGCAGCGCTAAGTTGGCTGTTTGATCTCAGCACAGAACAACAAATCTACATGGCTGTTATTGCTGTAACACTTCATCTTTGTCAGATCCTCCAGCTTCCCAATGACTGCACCCTTTCTACTGTGCATGTGTTACATGCTCTCAGATAATTCAAGCAGAAGTTTTGCAGACTATCAGGAGTGTGTTATTCTTGCTACTATTTGGACTTGCTCTCATGACATCTGGAATAGTTCAGGAATGTTCCAGTGCTAAAGATATCCAGTCCTAATGGCATAATTTTTTTTCTCTTAATTCCCCACTCCTTTAATCCTGAGAGTTATAATCATGAGTTGTGAATTATTTGCTCGGGAATATTCCAAACTCCACTATTTAAATTCTAAATCTTGTAAGAATATCTCAAAGTACTTGCTTTATAACTTGCAGAAGGATCAACAACTGGAAGGTGTAAGATTCCTACTGTAATGAAAAACAGGATACAGGCTGTTCTTTCCCCCTTAATTAATGACCTGCTAACAAAACTGACAGAATGTGTGGCTTTGAAATGTATAATTTTGGAGGATGCAGTTTTACTGGCAGGACATGAAATCAGGAGAAAGACAACCAGCCCTTCTCCTGTTTATTGTTATAAATACAAATTTAAGCATCTGATCTCATGCTCAGAAAGCATCAAATAATCCAAGTGAGGAATAGCAAGGGAATATCCTACCAGCTTTTACATTAAAATATACATTTATACTATACATAATATCTCCCATGGTTCAATCCCCTCTCCTGTCAGTTTCCTTCCTCTCCAGCCCTTCATTTTTCCCACCCTGTAGTTTTACCTATCACTTTCTAGCTATCCTTCTTCCCCTCCCCGTTATATTATATACCATATATATTAAGTATATTTTAAATAGTATCAAAAGACAAAAATATAAAAATTTCTCCTGTTCCAAGATGAGGCCACCCTCAGGAGAGGAGTAACCCCTCATATTCCGTCTAGGTAGCGACCAACCTAATGGTATAAACATTAATTTCTCCTTCTGGTATAAAAAAATCCATTCCACTTCCTTCTCCTCTATTCCTCACTCTGCCTTCTCACCTGCCTATCACCTCCCTGCAGATTCTCTTTCTCCTATGGTCCACTCTCCTATCAGATTCCTTCCTCTCTAGCCCTTTACCTTTCTCACCCACCTGGCTTCATTAACTATCTTCAGCTGTCTTTCTTCACCTCCCCCATCTATTTATTCTGGCACCTTCCCTCTTCCTTTCCAGTCCTGAACAAGAGTATCAGCCCGAAACGCCGAATGTTAATTCATTTTCATAGATGCTGCCTGACCTATGGTCAGGCCACACTTAGATCCCCTCCAGTCTGCCTACCAGCCTCGACTAGGAGTTGAGGATGCCATCGTCAACCTGCTGAACCGTGTCTACGCCCACCTGGACAAGCCAGCGAGCACTGTGAAGGTCATATTTTTGGACTTCTCCAGTGCGTTCAACACAATCCGCCTTGCTCTGCTGGAGGAGAAGCTGACAGCGATGCAGGTGGATGCTTTCCTGGTGTCATGGATTCTTGATTACCTGACTGGCAGACCACAGTACGTGTGTTTGCAACACTGTGTGTCCAACAGAGTGATCAGCAGCACTGGGGCTCCACAGGGGACTGTCTTGTCTCCCTTTCTTTTCACCATTTACACCTCGGACCTCAACTACTGCACAGAGTCTTGTCATCTTCAGAAGTTTTCGGATGACTCTGCCATAGTTGGATGCATCAGCAAGGGAGATGAGGCTGAGTACAGGGCTATGGTAGGAAACTTTGTCACATGGTGTGAGCAGAATTATCTGTAGCTTAATGTGAAAAAGACTAAGGAGCTGGTGGTAGAGCTGAGGAGAGCTAAGGTACCTGTGACCCCTGTTTCCATCCAGGGGGTCAGTGTGGACATGGTGGAGGATTACAAATACCTGGGGATACGAATTGACAATAAACTGGACTGGTCAAAGAACACTGAGGCTGTCTACAAGAACGGTCAGAGACATCTCTATTTCTTGAGGAGACTGAGGTCCCTTAACATCTGTCGGACGATGCTGAGGATGTCCTACGAGTCTGTTTGATCATGTTTGCTGTTGAGTGCTGGGGCAGCAGGCTGAGGGTAGCAGACACCAACAGAATCAACAAACTCATACGTAAGGCCAGTGATGTTGTGGGGATGGAACTGGACTCTCTCACGGTGGTGTCTGAAAAGAGGATGCTGTCCAAGTTACATGTCATCTTGGACAATGTCTCCCATCCACTACATAATGTACTCGGTGGGCACAGGAGTACATTCAGCCAGAGACTCATTCCACCGAGATGCAACACAGAGTGTCATAGGAAGTCATTCCTGCCTGTGGCCATCAAACTTTACAACTCCTCCCTTGGAGGGTCAGACACCCTGAGACAATAGGCTGGTTCTGGACTTATTTCCTGGCATAATTTACATATTACTATTTAATTATTTATGGTTTTATTACTATTTAATTATTTATGGTGCAACTGTAACAAAAACCAATTTCCTCCAGGATCAATAAAGTCTGACTATGACTATGACTATATGACTACCTGCTGAGATCCTCCAGCAAACTGTGTGTGTTGTGTTGGTATGAAAAGTGAGGTATGCTTACAGAGTGAAAGAGCAGACGAAACCTGTGCAATATTTATATACGATTTCAGTTTCTACCACACAGGAAACCAAGTGCAGAACAACCGTGAAACATCTTGAGTCACACTTCTGAGCATTTTGCAAGCATGGAAGAACTACTAATGAAGCAGGTAATGCACCAGAAACACCTAGCTGAGTGCTACAATAAACACTGACTTAACGCTTTAGGAAAATGTTCGAATGCCTTGTGGGGAAATGTGTCTAGGTTTACTTTCAGCCTGGGGTCTCCCTACCCACTGTTTATGACATTTACTGGGAGCAATGTACAAAGGGCCCAAAGCATTTTTGGAGATCCTTGCCACTCATACCACAACCTCTTTGACCCACAAGGAGGCACAGGAGCATCTGCATCACTGTTTGGTATGGAGAGGGGTCTACTGTACAAGATCGAAATAAGCTCTAGAGACTTGTAAACATAGTTTGCTCCACCATGGGCATTAGCCTCCATAGTATCCTGGACAACTTCAAGGTGCAATGCCTCAAAAAGACACTGTTCACCATTATGGGCCCCCATCATCCAGGCAATGCCTTGATCTCATTGCTACCATCATGGAGGAGGTAGATTAAATTAGATTATGAGGACACTCAATCCTC
Source organism: Mobula birostris (assembly GCF_030028105.1). Lineage (NCBI taxonomy): Eukaryota > Metazoa > Chordata > Chondrichthyes > Myliobatiformes > Myliobatidae > Mobula > Mobula birostris. The sequence continues at coordinate 246,673,885 of NC_092370.1, read as the reverse complement.
ATTTATTGTCATTTAGAAATACACGCATGCATTAAGAAATGATACAATGTTCCTCCAGAGTGATATCACAAAAAAAAAGGACAAACCAAAGACTAACACTGACAAGACCACATAATTATAACATATAGTTACAGCAGTGCAAAGCAATACCATAATTTGATAAAGAGCAGACCATGGGCACAGTAAAAAAAAAATTCTCAAAGTTCCGATTGACTCCTGATAGTCCCCGATAGCAAGCAGCAGAAGGGAGAAACTCTCTCTGCCATAAACCTCCAGGCACCGACAACTGTCGATGCATTGGAAGCACCCGACCACAGCTGACTCTGAGTCTATCCGAAAACTTCGAGCCTCCAACCAGCCCTTCGATACCAAGCACCGAGCACCACCTCTGCCGAACGCTTCAACTCCATCCCGGCTGCTGAGCAACAAGTAAAGCCGAGGACTCGGGGCCTTCCCCTCTGGAGATTCTGGCCACACAGTAGCAGCAGCAGTGAAAAAGACATTTCAGAAGTTTCTCCAGATGTTCCTCCATTCTCTCACATCTGTCTCGATCAAATCAGGATTGTGCACGGCACCCTACTTGACAGATTACAGATATCATTCACCGGAGTGGCCGCGCAAGCTGCGTCGCGCTTCCATCTTCTGCTCCTTTAGGTACAGAAGCCTAAAGCCACGTACTCGGCGATTCAGGAGCAGCTTCTGAATGGACATTGATTTTTGAAAGGAAATTGAACCCATGAACACTACCTCACTCTCACTACTTTTTATTTCTATTTTTGCACTACACCCACACACTTACTGTGGTTCAGTTTTTTTCTCTGTTATTACGTATTGCACGGTATTACTCCTGCAAAGACAACACATTTCACAACATATGCGGTGTTTTATTAAACCTGATTCTGAGGACTCGGACTGCTAACCTGGAGGCGATGAAACTGATGAATACCCTGCTACCATCAAGGAAGGTCTCATCACTAGGACACCAAGCTATTTACCATTTACTCTACCATTGAGTGGTTACCTGTGCTGTGCACTTCATGCACTTTAAATTATACATTATTAACTTGTTTGTGCTAATTGTTTGTTTGTGTGGTATATGTATTGTGGGTGCGCCATGTTCCGGAGGAATGCCATTTCATTTAGCTGTATACATCAGTGGTGGAGGCAGATGCACTAGTGAAGTTTAAGAGACTACTAGACAGGTATATGGAGGAATTTAAGGTGGGGGCTTATATGGGAGGCAGGGTTTGAGGGTCGGCACAACATTGTGGGCCGAAAGGCCTGTATTGTGCAGTACTATTCTATGTTCTATGTACGGTCAGATGACAATGAAGTTGAAGTTAAAGAAAGGATGTGCTGACATTGGAGAGAGTTTAAAGGAGGTTCTCAAAGATGATCTGGGAATGAAAGGCTTATCATATGAGGAGCATTTGATGGCTCTGGGCTTCTACTCACAGGAACTCAGAAGAATGAAGGAGGATCTTATTGAAACCTATTGAATGCTGGAAGGTCTTGATAGAGTAGATGTAGAGAGGAAGTCTATGGTGTCTAAGACCAGAGAACACAGCCTCAGAATAGAGGGATATGCTTTTAGGATGGAGATGTGGAGGAATTTCTTTAGCCAGAGAGTGGTGTCTCTGTGGAATTCATTGCCGCAGGTGGCTCTGGAAGCCAAGTCATGGGGTATATTTAAGGCAGAGGTTGATAGGTTCTTGATTGTTCAGGGCATTAAGGGATGAAAGCAGTCAACTGGGGTTGAGAGGGTAAGTGATGTAATGGCAGAGCAGACTCAATGGGCCAAATGGCCTAATTCTGATCTTATATCTTAGTGTTATTGGTCTTATAGGGATATATCTAATAGATAAAAAGGAAGACCACAGGTAAAAAGATGTGTTTATTCAAATATGTGCCATCTGTGGTATAGATTATTTGAAATGTGTTCATTGAAAGTGAAATTAGGCCTAATAACAAAAAGATATTATTGATAGGAAAAATCTAATAAATTATATTAAGTAAGTAGGAAGATAATGAAATATTTTCATCTGCCCACAATTAACAATTAGAAAAGTGTCTTGCTGTTCAGCAGGATGAACAAGTTATTCTAACTGTTTTAATAGAGACCTTATTTCACTGATAGTCTCTTTTAATACTGATTTAACTGCATTCAATGTAACCCATCAGTCTGAGAAACACAGCATGGAGCCAAACTATTTCATGTTAAATGCAAGCATAATATTACCACCTCTACTAATAAAAGTAATTTCAGAAACGTACTCTCGGTAATGAACTCAGTCTTTTCAAATGAAGAGTCCTAATTCAATCAGTGGAGGAATTTTTCAGTTTGGTGAGCAGTGTAAAATAAACGATATTAATTCACTTAGTCAGTCATTAAATATCCCTCATGGCTTTCAATTCTGTTGACATCAATTGAACTTAAAAAAAATAGCAAATGTAGAAAAATGAAGATCTCTGAATTAAATCTGAAAATGTACTATTGTGTTATGATTTTCCAGGGATACTTTACTGGAGCAAAGATTCAAAGACTCAAAATATATTTCTAATCAAAGTACATATGCAGTATACAACCCTGAGATTTGTCTTCCAGCAGACAGTCACGAAACAAAGAAACATGATGGAACCCATACAAAGAAAGCACCAAATACCCAACGTGCAAAAAAAAAAGAACAAATCACACAAGTGGACTAAATTGAGTGAGCAACACGCAGAATATTAAATATCAAACCACAGAGTCCTTGACACAGTCTAGGAATGTTCAATTTAGTGCTGTGTCGTTTGTTGACTGCAGACTGCAGAGCAAGTCTGCCCCGATCAAAGATTGCACAAAATAGCAGTAGAAAAGGAGTAACAAGAAACGGAACATAACATGAACTGTACAGTCCAATCCATAAAATGTGTCGATTAAACCTTGGCCAAGGCCCAAGATGCCTACAACTTCCTCCGGCAGCAAAGAGCAAGAGGGACAGAGAGCTATATAGAGCCGTAGAGTCAGAGGAAAGTGTAGCCCAGAAACAGGCCCTTCAGCTTTTCTAGTTTGGAGGGAACTTGGCTAAAGAATGGCTGCCATTGGGAGCTGAACGTCCAAGGTATACGGTGTATCGGACAGGTAGGTTAGTAGGCAGAGGGGATGGTGTGGCTCTGTGTGTAAGTAGTAATATTAAATCATTTGAAAGAGATGTTGAGTCTCTATGGGTTGAGTTAGGAAATGGCAAGGGTAAAAGGAACCTAACGGCATTTGTATACAGGCCCCCAGGATGTGAATTACAAATTACAGCAGGAGATAGAAAAGAAGTGTCAGAAAGTCAACGTCATGATAATCGTTGGGGATTTTAACATGAAAGTGGATTGGGAAAACTAGGTCAAGTACTGGACCTCAAGAGACAGAAGTTGTAGAATCTCCGAGGGATGGCTTTTTAGAACAGCTTGTTGTTGACCCCACCAGGGGATCAGCTGTGCTGGATTGGGTGTTGTGCAATGATCTGGAGGTGATAAGAGAGCTTAAGGTTAAGGAACACTCAGTGAACAGTGATCACAATATGACCGAGTTCACATTGAAATTTGAGAAAGCAAAAATAAAATTCAATGTGTCGGTATTTCAGTGGAATAAAGGAAATTACAATGGCATGAGAGGGGAACTGACTGGAGTTGGCTGGAAAAGGACATTTGCAGGAAGGACAGCACAGCAGTAATGGCTGGAGTTTCTGCGAAAAATGAGGGAAGTGCAAGACAGATATATTCCAAAATTAGAAGATATTTTCAAATGGAAGAAGCACACTACCATGGCTGGCAAGTGAAGTCAGATCAAAAGTAAAAGCAAAAGGGAGGGCATACAAGGAAGCCAGAGCTAGTGGGAAAGTAGAGGATTGCGAATCTTTTAAAAACTTACACAAGGAAACTAAAAGGGTCATTAGGAAGGAAAAGATGAATTATGAAAGGAAGCTGGTGACTAATATCAAAGAACTAAAAGCTTTTTTAAGTATATAAAGGGTAAAAGAGAGCCGAGGGAAGATATAGGACCAATACAAAATGACACTGGAGATATTGTAATGAGAGATGCAGAGAAGGCAGAGGAACTGAATGCGAATTTTGCATCAGTTTTCACAGTGGAAGACGTCTGCAGTATACTGGACATTCAAGAGTGTCAGAGAAGTGAAGCTTGTATAGTGAAAGTTACGACTGAGAAGGTGCTCAGGAAGCTGAATGGTCTGAGGGTGGATAACTCTCCTGGACTGATGGAATGCACCCTCAGGTTATGAAGGAAGTAGCTGGAGAGATTGCGGAGGCATTAACGATGATCTTTCAAGAATCAATAGATTCTGGCATTTTACTGGATGACTGGGAAATTACAAATGTTACTCCGCTATTTAAGAGGGGTGGGAGGCAGCAGAAAGGAAACTGTAGACCTGTTAGCCTGACATCAGTGGTTGGGAAGTTGTTGGAATCAATTGTTAGGGATGAGATTATGGAGTACCTGGTGGCACATGACAAGATAGGCCAGAGCCAGCATGGTTTCCTGAAAGGAAAATCCTGCCTGACAAACCTACTGCAATTCTTTGAGGAAATTACAAGCAGGGTAGACAAAGAAGATGCAGTAGACGTGGTGTACTTGAATTTTCAGAAGGCCTTTGACAAGGTGCCACACACGAGGCTGCTTAGCAAGATAAGAGCTCATGGAATTACAGGGAAGTTACTAGCATGGGTGGAGCATTGGCTGGTCGGCAGAAAACAGGAAGTGGGAGTAAAGGAATCCTATTCTGGCTGGCTGCCGGTTACCAGTGGAGTTCCACAGGGGTCGGTGTTGGGACCGCTGCTTTTTAGAATGCATGTCAATAATTTGGCTGATGGTATTAATGGTTTTGTGGCTAAATTTTGCCGTTGATACAAAGGTAGGCAGAGGAGCGGGTAGTGTTGCGGAAACAGAGAGCCTACAGAGAGACCTAGATAGTTTAGGGGACTGGGCAAAGAGTTGGCAAATGAAATACAATGCTGTAAAGTGTATGGTCATGCACTTTGCTGGAAGAATAAATGGGCAGACTATTATTTAGATGGGGAGAGAATTCAAAATGCAGAGAAACAAAGGGACTTAGGAGCCCTTGTGCAAGACAACCTAAAGGTTAACCTCCAGGTTGAGTCAGTTGTGAAGAAGATGAATGCAATATTGACATTCATTTCTAGAGGTATAGAATATAATAGCAGGGATGTAATGTTGAGGTTCTATAAGGCACTCGTGAGACCACACTTGGAGTATTGTGCGCAGTTTTAGGCTCCTTATTTTAGAAAGGATGGACTACATTGGAGAGGGTTCAGAGGAGATTCATGAGAATGATTCCAGGAATGAAAGGGCTTTATTCCCTGGAGTTCTGCAGAATGAGGGGGGGTATCTCATAGAAATATTCCGAATGTTAAAAGGCCTGAACAGATCAGATGTGGCAAAGTTATTTCCCATGGTAGGGGATTCTAGGACAAGAGGGCACGACTTTAGAACTGAAGGACGTCCTTTTAGATCTGAGATGCGGAGAAATTACTTTCGTCAGAGGGTGTTAACTTTATGGAATTTGTTGCCATGAGTAGCTGTGGAGGCCAAGTCACTGGGTGTATTTAATACAGAGATAGATAGGTTCCTTATTAGCCAGGGCATCAAAGGGTATGGGGTGAAGGCGAGGGAGTGGAGATGACTGGAGGAATCAGATCAGCCCATGATTGAATGGCGGAGCAGACTCGATAGGCTGAATGGCCTACTTCTGCCCCTATATCTTATGGTTATGATCTTATTTAAACTGCCTACTCACATCGAACTGCAATGGGACTGTTGCCCTGCATACCCTTACCATCCATGTACCTATCCAAACTTCTCTTAAACATTGAAATTTAGCTTGCATACTCTGGCAGCTCATTCCACAATTTCACAACCCTCTGAATGAAGAAGGTTCCCCTCATGTTTCACTTAAACTTTTCACCTTTCACCCTTAACCCATGACCTTTGGTTGTAGTTTCACCCAACTTCAATGGCAAATGCCTACTTGCATTTATTCTGTCTGTACCCTGCATTATTTTGTATACTCACTTAATCATCTATTAAGTATCAACTAACGTTCTTAAAACAAATCCAATGTTCTCCATCTCATGCTGAAATTAATTCCTCTCCAGCTAAAACCTAGTTTCTGGAAGAGCTTTTTTTTTTTTTTAAAAAACTTATTATCTTCAGACTGCCATCTGAAGCAAAACTATATATTAAGACTGCCTGCAATCTTGATACCATTGGGAGACAAGGGTCATCTACAAGTTTAACTCAATGCAGAAGCTAAACAATTTGGAATAAGTAGGACGGAAAAGCACAAAAATGTGTTGAACCCACCTGAAGAGGTTGAAAATAATTTAGTAGGTTACCAAAAAAAAAAAAATCACAATAACACAAGGTTTTATATGCATTTCCCATACCTGCAAATTAGGAATTTGTTCCATTACAGACTCTGTCTTTCAATTATTAAAGGTGATGAGATAATTTACTGTGCTTTTTAAATATCATCCACAATTTTCATTTATATTCACTCAGTGGTCACTACGTCCATGTTCTTCTGCGGCTGTAGACCATCCTCTTCAAAGTTCATCATGTTCTGCATTCAGGGATGCTTTTCTGCACACCACCAAAGTAAAACATGGTTATTTGGGTTACTGTCATCTTCCTGTTAGCTTGAACCATTCTGGTCATTCTCCTCTGACCTCTCTCATTAACAAGGCATTTTCAACCTCAGAACTGATACTCACTGGATGTGCTTTTGCTTGTCGCATCATTTTTTGTAAACTCAGAGATTGCTGTGTGTGAAAATCCCAGAAGATCAGAGACTCTCAAATCACCCCATCTGGCATCAACAATCATTCCATGGTCACTTAGATCATATTTCTTCCCCATTCTGATGTTTGGTCTGAACAACAACTAAACCCCTTCTTCTTCTATTTACGGCTGTTTAGATGCATCGAGGCGTATTACAGCCCTCTGCAGGATGTATAATTAATTATAGAACTTCAAGGAACTCAAATTCTTGAATACAACCTAGTCTCGCGTATAAACTGAATAATAGTCTTCAATCAGATGTTGATTCTCTTGATGACCAAACAAAGATCTAATAGAAAACCAAAATAAATTTAAGCCAGATAGCCTCTTGAACGACATGCTTCTTTCAATTCTGTATCGATTACAGCTCAGCAAAACATGCTAAGCTGTCTCTGGACAACCACAGTCACATAATCCAGTAGGATGTTTTCCTATTATCTTTAAATAATAGTTTAGCCCACAATGCCCCAACCTAAGTCTTGTAAATTTCACCATATCTCTACGACTTAAAGGTAACAGTCTGAGACCTTTTTAACTAGTGGGTGACTAGAAAAATAATGCCTGCCCCTTAATTCATTTTTCCAATCCTCCTGCTACTTCTTCTCTATACCTTTTTTAATCCTACTTCTCAATTCTGCTCTGCCTAGGGGAACTCTAATGTCCACTTGCCTGCTCTGTAAGGAAGACTTTGCAATGCCCTCTACAATTTCATTTTCCTCCACCCCAGCATGCCCAAGTATCCATGAAAATCTAACTACACAACCCATCTTCCCTACTCTAAACAACAGTAACAGAATCTGAATAACTATGTCAGGACAAGCTTTTGATTTACTCCCTTTTATAGACTCCAAGGCAGCAGCAGAATCCGAACAGATGATAACCCTACGTGGTCGAGAGTCTTCTATCCACCATAGGGCCCAGAGGATTGCTAATAATTCTGTTGCAAAGACAGAAACACCATCTGAAACCCAGTGACCAATCTTAACTCCAAGTTGAGACACATACGGACTAGAAGGGCCGAGATGGCCTGTTTCTGTGCTGTAATTGTTATATGGTTATATGGTTACATACATCCCAAATCCTGCCCTACTGCTCTCTGGGTCCACTGAGCCATCAGTAAAAATATTCAGATAAAACCCTCCAATTCTTATTTAAATAATTATTTGTGATCAATGCTGATGAGATTGCACTGCTTCCTTTAAGCTGAAAAATGTGGAACAGGTCTATTTCTGGTTCCGGAAAGAGCCAAAAAGGGATGGGTGGCAAGCAAATTTGGCCAACTATGTCTTCCTCAGTCAGTTTCAATTTCATAGCCCAGTTATTAACCAAATCTAAAAATGGGTATCTTTTAATTATACTTTGGCACTCCGACTTCCCCTGCGAAAGACACTTTGGTGGACAGCTGTGAGTGAATCCATTTAGTTTTACCCAATACTGCAGGCCCAACTGAATTCGTCTTAAATGCAGAGGCAATTCTCCCATCTCCACACATAATGCTGGGACTGATGTTGTTCTAAAAGCTCCACAACAGAGTCTAAGCGCTTTGCACTGCACAGTGTCTAGTTTTCCAAGCACTGCCGTATCAGCGGAACCATAAGCAATACAACCATAATCTATAACCGATCTAATCATAGCTAGATATATTAAGTACATAGTTTCCCAGCCTGCTCTCCAGTTGCATCCAGCAATACTTCTCATAACATTTAAAACTTTCTGACACTTTTCAGTTGTTTTATCTGCATGATCCCGCCAAGTAAGTCTTTCATCAAACCAGACACCTAAAAACTTGAATACCTTAATTCTTTCTAGCGGAGAATCATATAGACACAATTCACAATCAGGAATCTTTCTTCTAAAGCCAAAAATCATATATTTGGACTTAGAAGCAGAAATCCTGAAACCCCATTTATTAGCCCAGTTTTCAACTGATCTTAAAGCCTTTTGTACCTGCCTTAATACATACTTGATGATTCTTCCTCTTTTCCAGATTGCACCATCGTCTGCAAACAATGATTTGCCAAATCCTGTCCCTACCTGATCAAAGATATCATTTATCATGACATTAAAAAGAACTGGACTAATGACACTTCCTTGAGGGGTACCATTACCTATTTTAACTGACTTGGAGCTTGTTCCGCCTATTCTTACTTGAATTGTCCTTTCCTTAAGGAAATCTTTGATCCAATTAAACATTCCACCTCTGATTCCCACATCATAGTTTAATTCATAAGCCATCCTTCCATCGTGATTCATATGCTCTTTCAATATCTAGAAATACACTTACCATTACTTCTCTATTTTGAAATGCTTTTTTAATATCATGATCTAAAAGGGCAACAGATTCCATTGTTGATCTTCCAGTTCTAAAACGATTTTGATAGGCAGCAAAATGTCCCTTATTTTCCAAAAAATAAACAAGTCTGTTGGTGACCATTCGTTCCATAGTTTTACAAAGCACTGACATTAAAGCTGTAGGCCGATACGAACTAGGACTAGACGCGTCCTAACCTGGCTTTAAAACTGGAACAACCACCGCATGCTTCCATTCTACTGGTAATTCTCCTTCTTTCCACACTGAATTAAACAATGCTAGAATCTCTATTAATACAGAGACGTCTAAATGCTTAAGCAATTCATAAAACAGTCCATCCCTACCAGGAGAAGTGTTTGAACCTGATTGGACAGCTTCCTGCAATTCCTGAAGGGAGAAAAACAAATTTATGGAGCTATTATCATCCAAACTCCTGTCCAATTTCCAACTTTCCTTTAACATAATTTCCTTTCTCAAATTACCTAACTCTCCAGAACTGTGTAATGCTTGGAACACCTCTACAAACATACCAGCCTTTTCCTCATTGGTTACAACTTCAATATCTCCTTCCAGCAAAGCTGGGATAGATGGCTTCCTATCCATCCCTGACATTCTGTGAATGATCATCCATGGCTGTTTTATAGGTGTCTCAGGGCTCAGGGTTCCACAAAATCTTCTCCAACTATCCCTCTTTGGATTTTTAATTACTCTCCTTGCTACTGCTCTTTCCTTTTCATACTTCATAACATTATCTAATACTGGGTACTTTCTTAATTTCCTGCAAGCTTTATTTCTGTTTCTCACAATTTTTATTCCACCACAGAACTAATGCTTGAGCCTTGAGTACATTCCGTGGCGGAATAGTCAACTGAGCAACTTTATGAATTATAGAACAGAGGGATTCATTCCAATCGTCTATGGAGCCCTCGGTATTAATCTCTTTTATTATAACCACAGCTTTCTCCTGGTACTCATCCCAATGCGCCAAAAAAAATTGTACCTAGCAGACCTCTCCTCAACTTCTACTATCAAATTTCTACCAAATCTACATAATATAGGATAGTGATCACTTCCTAGTGTGTATCTGTCCATAACATCCCATTCCCCAACCCTAGCTAAGTTTGAGAAAGTGATAGACAAGTCTAAGTGACTACAAGTATGCTTTACAATATTAAGTCTTGTAGGCCTTCTGTCATTTAGCAGTACCATGTTGTATTTATCTAGAAAGTCCTCTACTACCGCTCCATTACTATCTTTACTTTCACTACCCCATATAGGATTATGGGCATTGAAATCTCCAATCCAGATTACTGGGGATTTTACCTTATTCATAATTTCATCCAAAACTGATAACATTATCATATTACATGAATTATAAAAGTTAACCGAAGTTGTTCGACCACGAGAGCTCCAAACCTCCACAGCCACAATTTCAAGGTTAGATTTAAAATCAAGTCTTCTAAACTTGAGTCTGTTTTTATGAAAGTTGCACACCCTCCACCAGATTTACCTGTTCTGTCAGCTCTCAAACTATCATATCCAGGGATCACAAAATCTAAATGAGGCTTTAACCATGTCTCCTGTATACAGATCAAATCAGGCTTGTCTTTAAAATTTCCAACCAATCTTTTTAATTCTTGACCATTTGTAGATAAACTTCTTGCATTCTATTGTAATATTAAAAACATCCAAATACTAATTATTGGCCTCTTCATCCACATAAAGCTCCTCCGTACTCTTTGATCCTGACAACTGGGAAGTATTCAGTGATTGTTTGTCTGTCATATACTCGTAATTTTTCTGGCAAAATCTGTTTTATATCAAGGAATCTCTCTGCAGCTCCAAAAACTACTTTTATCATATCCGACCTCTTAGCTGTAGTTTTAGCCCCGACCAGTACATCAACAACAAACGCTAAAAAAAGACTCTTTAGTCATCAACATGTCTGAAGGAACCATAGTTGGAGAACACGGAATGAACTGACTCCCCATCATTCTAATCTTTTCTTTACTTATCCTTTGCTCTCTATCAACTTTCTTTACTGCTTCAGCATATGATATTTTTTGCTGGATACTAACAACCTGAATCTGCTTTGCCTTACTAAAATACTCACATCCTCTGAACACCACTACATTGTTCCCTCCACAGTTACTGCATTTAGGCACCGCTGCCTTACATGCTTTAATATCATGATCCTCCCGACATTTCATACATCTTCTTTTACCTCGACATGAACCAGCAACATGTCCAAATCTCTGGCAATTATAACAGCATAAGGGAGGCCTAATATATTCTCTAACTTGATAAGACATGCACCCAAGATAGACTCTAGTTGGAAGAACATCACCTACAAAAACCAGAAGAACAGGAGAATCCCAATTACCACCTTCTCTCGATTTTAATCATTTGGCTTCAATCACTGGACCACCTTTAATATTGTCCAAAGTTTCCTTTTCAGTTATGCCGGACCAAATACCATACACTACCCACTTAACTCCCTTTCTTTTGGAGTAATACACTCCACTTTCACAACCAATTTTCCCACCATTTTAGCACTGTTATATTGGTCAATATCTTTGCATCAAATTTTCAGCAATCCACTAGACAAAATCCTGGCCTGGAATCCTTTATCTATTTGGTTCTCTAATGCTGCTGCCACTTTCAAAGGATTAAGGGCTCTACATCCTCCTTCTGACCTTTAATTTTATACAGAACTATAAATTCCTCCAATTCACTCATTTTCCTCAATTTGTTATTCCCCATTACTTCAGGTCTTTCACGTGATGCACCCCTTTTTTGGCTACCCTTACTTCTGGAGTATTCCACAGTCTCCCACCCTCCCCCTTCAATCTCAAACCCCCCTCTCCCTTTTGCAGCCATAGGCTACAAACTAACCCTTTCTAAACTACTCGGCTCCTCCATGCCAAAGTCCCCACCCACTCAATCAACAGCCCCAACTGCCAGTTTGGCCCGACCCCAACTCAGCCAGCAGTTCAACTCTTCCCTTCCATATCCACCCAGCAATCACCGAGTCACTGAACCTCTTCACCACGTTTGCATACTTTTATGCATTGAGTTGCTGCCAAGCGATTGGCTGTTTAGATATTTGCATTGATAAGCTGGTGTGCAGGTATACCTAATAAACTGGCCACTGAGTGTAGATATTTATGCAGTAAAATACCTACAGCCCTCCACATGAGAAAATGACAAACAATTAGTCAAACTGGTGGGTTGTAAAGAGCACTTTAAAGGAGGAAAAGGAGGTGGGAAAGGGGAATGAATTGATCAGCAATTTCACAGCTTACCTGCATGGCACTTGAAGACTTAGGAAATCCTCTACAGCTCAATTAAATTCCAAGAAGGACAAAATTGGCGGAAAGCAGTGTCTCAGATCAGTGTAAATTCTGAGGGCTCTTTTGGTTGGGGTTGACAATGGATGTTGCTTCCTAGCTGCCTAGATGCCAAAGCCTAGATATGGAGAGCAAGCTGTTGCCCATGAGGTGGTGTCCCCTTCTCCATGCAGTTGATGAATCCAAAGGAATGAAAAACCAATAGAATTTGGGACCAGTGGCACTGCAGGAGTGGCTTGTCAGCGTTGAAGTCAATGTGGGACTGCCTTAGGGACTCCAGCTCAGGATTTTTCCCATGGAGCTTACTCCCAGAGCCTTCTCAATGAGTAGGTATAACTACAAGGCAGCGGAGTTTTGAATTCAGAGTTTCCCTTCTCTTTGACGAGCTGCCAACAACAGCTGATGAGCCACATCTGACCCAGCGATTGGTTTTAAGGCACCGGTGACCTGCCTTTTCCCCTTCTCCTGAAAGGGTTCCACCGAGTTTAGTAGCTAAGCCACACATGAAGACCAGGAGCTGGACTTGGTTGTCAGAGGCCATTTGAAACACACATCATTGGGAACATTAAATAGGTAGTGGGAGCTTATCCCCATTAGCACCCTTTGCACCTCACTGGTTATGATAACCCAAGGTATAAAACTGATGGATAGGATAGGGGGAGGGGAGGGTGTGAACATGCAATAAACTCAAAGCTTAATGTTAAGAATTTTAAATTGTGCAGTGACCCTATGTATATTGGCAATCTTCATTTAACTATTTAGAGATACAGCCTTGTAACAGGCGGTTCCAGCTCAACGAGCCCACATCACCCAAATATGCCTGTGACCAGTTAACCTAGTAACCCATATGCCTAAGTGACCAGTTATCCTACTAACCCATACGCCTAAATGACCAGTTAACTGAGTAACCCGTATGTCTTTGGAATGCTGCAGGAAATCAGAGCAGAGTGATGAACCCACACAATCAGGAAGAGAACGTACAATCTCCAGACAGACAGCCGTGCGAATTGAACCCGGATCGCCGATACTGTAAAGCATTACGCTATCTGCCAAGCTACTGTTCCGACCCCATTACAATAACCACCACTCTACTGTGTCACACAATTACGATAACCACCAAGCTGCCATGTCACCCCATTTCAATAACCACCAATAAACTGTGTCACACAATTATGATAACCACCACGCTAGCATGTCACCCCATTACGATAATCACCACTCTACTGTGCCGCACAATTATGATAACCGCCAAGCTACATATAGACATTATGAAGTTTGAAGGTCGGCTCAAACAACAATTAAATTGTTTTATTACAGAATGAAGAATACCTTCAGCTGCAGGAAACTTGATGACCTTCAGTAGCATAGCAATTAGAACAACACTGTTTCAGCTCGGGGTGTTCTAAAGTTTGGAGCTCAATTCTAGCATCCTCTGTAAGAAACTTGTACTTCCTTCCTGTGAGCGTGTTGGTTTCCTCCAGGTGCTCCTGTTTTCTCCCACATTCCGAAGACGTACCAGTCAGTAGGTTCAATTGGTCTTTGTAAATTGTCCTGTGATTAGGCTACTGTTAAATAAATGGATTGCTGGGTAGGGTGGCTCGTTGGGACAGAAGGGCCTGTTCCATGCTGTGTCCTTAAGTAAAATAAAATAAAATAAAACTTTACACAATATGTGATTGATAATGCAATGGCCTGAATGTTTGGCATGATTTGCACGCGTTGATTTTTGTGTGTGTTGCCTTTGAAACAAAGGATGCTGAAGTCACATTAAAGATGCAATATACTCTCGATTACTGCATTGATACTGTAAGAACAGAATATTCTTATTAGATTACTTACTAATAAACCTAAAAAATACTTCGGTAATTTTCCCCCTTACCTCTTCTCTTCTCCTTACCATGGTGCCCCCTCTCCTTCCCTTTCTCTCATCATCCACTTTCCTCTCCTATCAGATTCCTTCTTCACAGACCCTTTACTTTTTCCAGCTATCACCTGCCAGCCTCTTACTTCAAATCCCCACCCCTCGCCAGCCACCTTTCTGGCAGCTTGTACTCCTTCCCCTTCCCTTCACCTTCTTGTTCTCGCTTCTTCTCCCCCTTCCCTTCTAGTCCTGATGTAAGGTCTCACCCTGAAACAATGACTATTTATTTCTCTCCATAGATACTGCCTGACCTGCTGAGTTCCTCCACCAGCATTTTGTGTGTGTTGCTCTGGATTTCCAATATCTGCAGAATATCTTATGCCTATGATATCCCTATAAAGGGATATTGTTATTTAATTATATTTGCATTTGCACAGTCTTCGGCACTGTGGGTGACCTTTCATTGATCCTGTTATAGTTATTATTCTATAGATTTGTAGAGTATGGCCATAAGAAAATTAATCTCAGGGTTGTATATGGTGACATATAAACTTTGATAATAAATTTACTTTGAACTTTGAATTTTAAAGCAGGGGTTCCCAACATTTTTTATGCCAAGGACCTATACCAGTAAGTAAGGTGTCTGTGGACACCAGGTTGGGAATTCTTGCTATAAAGGAATTTTAAGAAAAAACTAATACTCCTGGCACTGGAGAAGAGGATCTTCAAGATAATCTAATGTAAGAGTTCAACAGAATGGGACTGTTTGACCAGATAAATAGAAAAATAGGATTTTTCCCATTGATGAGTTAGTAATAGAGGCCAGAAACTCAGCTCTTGTGTGAGAGAAGCATGTAGGAGGAGCTTTTAGTTATACAAAGTATTATTCAAATATGGTATGCTTTAACACAAGTGTCTATTGAACCCAGGCCAATCTTGGTTGTTAAGAAGGAATTAAACATTTAGGAGATAAATTGCTTATTGATGATGATGGAAAAAAATTGGCACAGTGCAAAATAGATTGACCACCTGTATTGTCAATAATACAATAAATACAGTACCACCAAAAAAAAAGCTATTTCACCTCCCTGAATTCAAGAGAATTAAAGTGTAGGGAAGGATGCCTGGGAATGAAATTGGAAAAGAAAACTTCAGTAACGTGAGGCCAAACAACAGGAGAAAAATGTCTTTCTGTCCTGGAATTTCAAAGGATTTAATGTTGGTTAAACAATTATCACCCCTTGAAGGTGAGAGGGGGTGGGTTCAAAGGAGATGTGAGGGGTAAGTATTTTACTCAGAGAGTAATGGATGCTTGGTATGGTGGTAGAGGCAAATACATTACAGGCTGTTAAGAGATGTTTGGATAGGCACATGGATGTAAGGAAGAAGGAGGGATATGGATGTGGTGTAGGTGAGAGGGATTAATCTTTGAGTGTTTTTGATTTGCTTTTTAGCCGGTTCGGCACAACATTAGTGGGACGAATGGCCTCTTCCTGTGCTGTACTCTTCTATGTTCAACTGTCAGGCTCTTGAACAAATGGCTCTCAACTTCAGACACTCTAACACAATGTACAGACTCACTTTCTAGATCTCTACAGCTCATGTTCTCAATATTTAATGCTTATTTATTTATTATTATTCTCTTGTTTTATTCTCCTTTTTATATTTGTACATTTTATTGTCTTTTGCACATTGTGTTTGACCCTCATTTGTCGTATGTGGTTTTTCATTGGTTCTGTTGTTTCTTTGTACCCACTGTGAATGTGCACAGGAAAATGACTCTCACGGTAGTATATTGTGAGATATATACAGTCTGATAATAAATTCACTTTACACTTTGAACATTTTCAACTTTGCTTCTCGATTTTTGACAAGAAATTTAACAAACACCAGATGCTGTACATTAAAAACATTGTAAAAATGCTTACAAGTTCAAAGTCTCTTTGCGTCTAGAGGAGAGGACAGAAATTGACGCAGATACGTTCATTGTCAAAATAGAACACAGAACATTGACCAGTTCAGCACAGGAACTCACCCTTCGGCCCACAGTGGTATGATGAGCCAATTACATTAGTAATCAATTGACTGTCTAAACTAACCTCCTCTGCCGAAACAATGTCCACATCCCTCTATTTCCCTTACATTCACGTGCCTATCTAAAATCTCTGATATTTCTGCCTCTGTCCCCACAACAGGCAGTGCAACACAAGCACCCACCACACTATGTTTAAAAATACTTGCCCCTCACATCTCTTTTGAAATGACCTCCCCTCAGTTTACATCCAAAGTTCAAAGTACGTATATGTCACAATATAGAACCCTGAGGTTCTTTTTGTTGTGGGCATACACATTAGATCCAAGGAACATGAGACCGCACCAAACAGAATGGACAAGTAACAAATGTGCAAAAGAAAACAGAGTGCTAACATAAAAAAGAGCGAAAATAATAATAAATACATACACAATAAATATCAAGAACGTTAGATGAAGAGTCATTGAAAGTGAGTCATAGGTTGTGGGAACAGTTCAGTGATGGGGTGAGTGAAGTCAAATGAAGTTATCCCCACTGGTTCAAGTGAGGGGTATTAATTGTTCCTGAACCTGGTGGTGTGGGTCCTGGGGCTCTTGTACCTTTTTCCTGATGGCAGCAGCGAGAAGAGAGCATAGGTTGGGTGGGGGAGGTCCTTGATGATGGATTCTGCTCTCCTGCGACAGCACTCTGTGGATGTGCTCAATGGTGGAGAGGGCTTTACCCATGATGGACTGTGCTGTATCCACACATAACACCTATAATATGGGGAAACAGACACAAAAAAACTGCAGATCTTGGCAATCTGAAACACAGTATAGGGGAAGATCTTTTGTTCAATGGTGATTATTAAAAATTTTAATAAAAGGCTAAAATCATGCCCTAGATCAACTGGCAGGAAAAAGAAATTCAGGGTTGTATGTGGTGATATGCATGTACTCTGATAATAAATTTCACTTTGAGTTTTGAACTTTGGCATTAATGAGAAATAGGCAGAAGGATTAATGGTAATAGTTTTTTCTAGAGTATACCTGATATAGTATTTTCTGCTCCAATGGTTTAAGTAGCTGTTAATTTGCTGCTATAAATAGATAATAATTCAAAAGATTTAAAAAGATTCAAAGTACATTTATTATCAAAGTATGCATGCAGTATACAACCCTGAGATTAGTCTTCCTACAGACAGCCGTGAAACAAAGAAAAACCCCTTCAATTAAAATATCAAACTCCACCCCTCAGCATCCAAAAAAAATTCCTCAAATGGCAAAAAAAAAAGAGTGAGAAACACAACAGAAATATAATATACTAAGAATCCAGGCATATTCATAGCAACAAAAGAAAAGAGTGACCAGAAACCAGAAACATATCACAACATCCAATCCCCAACCCATGTAATGCTTGACTACAATAGCTTCAGAGTGATGAAGTGGCTATGGGCAGTAGGGCCTTGCATTGCATTGAGACATCTCCTACTTCATGCTTGGATGGTGCTCTAAGCCTCGCTGTTGCTCTTGTGACATTGGCAACAGGCAGTACATTATTTTGCAAAAGGACTTCAGGGCATCCGTGAGGAATCACTTCAAATCAAATCTTATCAAATAACATTTATTCACAGATGGTGACAATTCCTTGGAACTTTCTACTCTTAGCTAGTTGTTCTTTTCCGCGCCTTGTGGCGCATCGGGTAGCAACCTTAACATTCCTTTAGCATTCGTCTGTTTTTTATTGACCTAATTCTGCTCTTACATCTTATGGTCTTATAGTCTTAAAATGACTGATACAGAAATATTAGTTAAGGTGATTCAGCATTTTGGCTCCTTCCATTCAAAGTTTAATGTACATGGTAGAGACAAAAAAGAAGAATAAAGCTTGTTCTTTTCTTAAAAGGAAAAGTTTGCTTCAGACAATGTTGAATTTTTAGATATTCAGACAACATGGAACAGTATTACAGCATCACTGTGTCACCGCAGTGCAGCAGAACAAGTAACCCGGGTTTGAACCTGACCTTAGTTGCTGCTTGTGTAGAGTTACTGTGTTCTTCACTGACTCTGCATCTTTATGAGGAGGGCTATCTTTTAGTCAGATGATTGTGGACCTGTGGAACTCATTGTTAATGGCTGAGGAGCCCAAGCATTTGAGTATATTTAAAGTGGAGTTTGATAGGTTCTTGATTAATCTAGTTGTCAAATGTTATGGGGAGAAGGCAGCAGAATAAGGTGGAGAGAGATAATAAATTAGCCAAGATGGAATGCCAGAGCAGACTTGATGGGCTGAATGGCTTAATTCTGCTCCAAAGACTTATGGTATTCTGACTACTCTCGATATTTCTCACTCAATAAAGGATTTTGAGTCAGTTTGCTGATTGCAGTAAGTTGTCTCTGTTGTGGGGAAGTGATTGGATAAACAGAAGGCACTTGATGGATAAATAAGAGAGAATAGTTAGTAAGGAGGCAAATGGGACAATACGATTGTTATGTATGGTGCAGGCCCCAGCATGGACAATACAATTGTTATGTGTGGTGCAGGGCCCTGCATGGACTGGATCGGCCAAATGGCCTCAGTTTGTACCATAAGAAAAAGTGAAAATAAGTTCAGGACCAGAATGAGGCTTATTGGCATTATCTTATGTGATGATCTTATTTGCTCTTTTGCAGCAGCTGTACAATGCAAAAACATAAAATTACTCTATATTAGAAAACAAATTAGTAGCGAAGAGGGAGGGAATAACAAGGTAACACACACGGGTTTATGGACCATTCAGAAATCTGATGGCAGACAGAGCGAGGTGTTCCCACATGTGCATATGGACCATTCAGAAATCTGATGGCTGAAGGGGAATGGGGTGTTTCCACATGGATTTATGGACCTTTCATAAATCTGTTAGCTGAGGGGAATGGGGTGTTCCCACATGGATATATGGACCATTCAGAACTCTCATGGCAGAACAGAACGAGATGTTCCCATATCACTGAGGCTGGGTCTCCATGCTCTTGCAACTCCTTTCTGATGGTAGCAACGAGAAGAGACTTACAAATTGAGGTGGCACAGTAGCGTAGTGGTTAGCAAAACACTTTACAGTACAGACAACCTGGGTTCAATTCCCGTTGTTGCCTATATGTTCTCACTGTGACGGTTTGGGTTTCCTCTGGGTGTTCGGGTTTCCTCCCACAGTCCAAAGACGTACCAGTTGGTAGATTAATAGATCATTGTAGATTGTCCTGTGTTTAGGATAGGATTGAAACGGCTCGATTGCTGGGTGGCTTCCTTCATTGTGTCATCAGCTTCCTCTTGGTTTACTATCAATCGTGAACATCCTGGGTGGAGACGCAGGAATACCGTCTCACACACACATGCAGCGGGATTCTTCATTGCTGCTTCTGTAACAGTTTTGATTGACAAGTCAGGGTTGTTTGCCCAGAACTGAACCCCCAAGAGCTGGACCGCTCTTAGTCTGGTCTCTACCCTTTGACCTGTTTGGTATGGGTGACTCTACCAAGAGCCAAAGCATAAAGCCCTGACTCCAGCCAACATAGCTCTCTGGATCATTGAGGCATGCAAGCCTCCAAACTACAACAAGGTTGTGGTCCTCTTGGAGGTGTCAGAGAGCGGTTGGAGGAGAATGGAAAGACAGTGTCGAGGGGATTTTTGAAAATGGTACAAATATTGTTGCCAAGACAATACCTATGCCTTACATGGAGCAAGTTTCGTGTACGCACGGTTGAAGGCAGTTAGAATCTGTTGTAGGTGATTTTCTGAAAAAGCTGCAACACTGTTGTCATCTGCGTATTGGAACTCGATGAGGGAACTCGTGGATGTCTTCGTTTTGGATTTGAGACGGACAAGATTGAAAAGTCTGTCATCTGTTCTGTAGACAATTCCGATTCCTGGGGGTAGGTTGTCCTTGATAATGTGGATGATTGTCGCAGTGAAGATGGTGAACAAAGTTGGGGCAATCACGCATCCCTGTTTTACTCCTGATCTAACTTGAAAAGGCTCACAGTTACTGTTGCTGACCATGACTGTGGCAAGCATGCCATCGTGGAGGATTTGAATGTACTTTTCAGGGCATCCATAGGTGGATAGGACATCCCATAGGAGTTCCTTTGATACCGAGTCAAAGGCTTTGGTGAGGTCAGTGAATGCCATATACAAAGGTTGAAGTTGTTCACCACATTTTTCTTGTAGTTGCCACATTGTGAAGATCATGTCGATTGCTCCACTTGATGGTCTAAAACTGGCTTGTGTCCCTGGAAGGATCTTCACAGCTAAAGGCTTGAGTTGGTTGTTCATGATGCGGGTGAGCATCTTTCCTGCTGTTGCTAACAGGGAAAGATGGAGAAGTCATGTTGTTTGGATGAAAAACGAACGTCTGCCAAAACAAATCTTCTACTCCCAGCTTAAAGAAGGCAAACGTAAAAGTGGTGGACAACAGAAGAGATTCAAATACATCTTAAAAGCCAACATGAAGAAATGTAACATCGACATCAACAATTGGGAAATCAATGCCAAGGACAGGAAACTCTGGCAAGCCATTATCCGAGAAAGAACAGCAACTTTCGAAGCCAATAGATGTGCAGAATTAGAAGAAAAGAGAAGAAAACAGAAAGAGAGGCAGCAACAACCAAAGCCCGATCTGCCATCTGGAACTACCTGTCCTGAATGCGGAAGAACTTTGAAAGCCAAGATTGGACTCGTAAGCCACTTGAGAGCCCATAAATAGACCAACAGAACGAAGACCATCATCCTTGACCTCGAGGGATAGCCACGACGACATGGAGCAGGATCATTTTATAGCTAAAAGTAACAGTACTTTTTGAAGTTGGCAAAACCAATATCACATTTCGGCTGGTGCAATTAATTGAACAGCGATTAACTGAGAGCAGGTGACCATCTGCATCTGTGCAACTTGCTGCAACGTATTAAACTTCAATATGAAGGGGCAGGAGGAGCATTTTTTAAATGGCAAAGATCAAAGGTTTGAGTCCAATAAAAGCGCAGCTGTGCAATATAAATGCTTTATTTGCACCAATAAATTGGGAAGGGTGGAAGTGTGATTTAATTAATTGGACTGAGCTCAAAGTTATGAGGTCTTTGTTTTTATCTGAGGTTTTCAGGTGAAGTTGCAGGGCCTGGGTATGACTCAGAAAAAAAATACAAGGAGGAACTTGAGATAAATAAAAAACAGGTCAGTCCTTTAATCATCACCAGATGTGGGGAGAGTGGCAAGGAGCTACACTGGGCTGAGCGCCTACAAAAGTGGAGTATGTATACAAATTGGAGAGATCGGGACTTAGAGTCCCAGAGTCATAGAGAAGAACAGCACAGAAACATACCCTTCAGCCCATCTAGTCCATACCAACACCATTTAAACTGCCATCAATTTGCACTCATAGCATAGCCCTCCATACCCTTACCATTTATCTATCTAGCCAAATTTTTCTAAACGTTGAAACTGAGTTTGCATTGAACACTTGTGCTGGCAGCTCCTTCCACACATTCAGGGCCCTCTGAGTGAAGAAGTTTCCCCTCATGTTCCCCTTCAATTTTTCACCTTTAAGACCATAAGACCAAAAGACTATCAGATGTAGTAGAAGAATTAGACCATTTGGCTCATCCAGACTGCTCTGCCATTTCATCATGGCTGATCAAATTTTCCTCTCAGTCCCATTCTCCTGCCTTCTTCCCGCACCCCTTCACACCCTGAATAATCAACAATCTATCAACCTCTGCCTTAAATATACATAAAAACTTAACCTCCACAGTTGCTTGTGACAAAGAATTCCACAGATTCACCATCACCGGCTAAAGAAATTTCTCGTCATCTCCATTCTAAAAGAATGTCCCTCAGTTCTGTGTCATCTGGTCTTAGAATCTCCCACCATAGGAAACATCCTCTCCACACCCACTCTATAAAGGTCTTTCACCATTCAATAGGTTTCAATGAGGTCACCCCCCATTGTTCTGAATTCTTGTGAATATAGGCCCAGAACCATTAGATGCTCCTCTTATGAGAAGCTAATCAATCCTGGAATCATTTTCCTGAATGTCCGTTGAACCCTCTCCGGTTTCAGCACATCCTTTCTAATGGGCCCAAAACTGCTCACAATATTCCAAGTGAGGGCTCACCAGTGCTTTACAAAGTTTCAACATTACACCTTTGCTTTTATATTCTTGAAAACAATGCTAACATTGCATTTGCCTTCCTTATCACACACTCAACCTGCAAATTAACCTTTAGGTAATACACAGGGACTCCCAGACCCCTTTGCACCTCAGTTTTTCTCTTCATTTAGAAAATAGTTAACCCCTTAATTTCTTTCACCAAAGTGCATGACCACTGAGTTCCCAACACTGTATTCCATCTGCCACTTCCTCGTCCATTCTCCTAATCTATCTAAATCCTTCTGTAGCTTCTCTACTTCCGCAGAGCTACCAGGCCATCATTTATCTTCATATCATCAGCAAACATTACAACAAAGCCATCAATTGAATTCATATTGCAATTTGAGAGAAGCACAAGTCACATGTATCAATATCACAATGGGATAAAGGGAATTACAGAGGCATGAAAGAGTTGCTTGCCCAGGTGGATTGGAGAAGGGTACTTGCAGGTTGACAACGGAACAGAAATGACTGAAGTTTCTGGGAATAGTTCACAAGGAGCAGGATAGATCTATTCCACAGAAGAATTTCACAAATGGCATGTGTAAGCAACCGTGGCTCACAAGGGAAATTAAGCACTGCATAAAAGCCAAGGAAAAGGCATATAAGGTTGCAAATGTGTGTAATTGGGAAGCTTTTAAAATCCAACAAACGAATGAAAGGGTTAACATATGAGGAGAACTTGGCAGTTTTGTCCTGTACTCAGTGGGGATCTCATAGAAACCTACCAAATGTTGAAAGGACTAGATAGGGTGGACGTGGAGAGGATTTTTCTGAAGCCAGGGATATGCAGAACCATAGGGCACAGCCTCAAAAATGATAGGAAACCTTTTAGAACAGAGGTAATGAGGAATGTTTCCTAACCAGAAAGTTGTGAATCTGTGTAATGCTCTGCCACAGACTGCGTAGAGGCCAAGAGGTAAACTTAAGGGGGAAATTGATAATTTATGATCGGTCTGGATATCTAAGGATATGGCAGGTGCATGGGATTGAATGGGATCCAGAATCATCCATGATGGAATGACGAAGCAGACTCGATGGGCTGAATGGCCCAACTTTTCTCCTATGTTTAAGGTATTTTACTCTAAATCACCATTCAAATCATTGACATATAAGGTAAAAAGATTCTGTCCCAATATAGTCCCCTGTGGAACATCAACTGTCACTGGCAGCTAGCCAGAAAAGGCTCCCTTTATTTCCGCTCTTTCCCTTTTTCCAATTAGTGACTGCTTTATCTATGTCAGAATCCTTCCTCTAATACCAGCCTCATCTGTGGGACCTTGTCAACGGCTTTCTGAAAATCCAAGTGCACAACATCAACCAATTCCCCTTTGTCTATCATGCTTGTTATTTCTTCGAAGAATTCCGACAGATTTGTCAGGCAAGGTTTTCCCTTGAGAAAATCATGTTGACTACAGCCTATTTTATCATGTGCTTCCAAGTACCCTGGGACCTCATCTTAATAATCAACTCCAACATCTTCCCAACCACTGAGGGCAGACTAACTGACGTATAGTTTCCTTTCTTCTGCCTCTTTCCCTTCTTGAAGAGTGGAGTGATATTTCAATTTTCCTGTCTTCTGGAACCATTCCAGAATCTTGAATGATCATTACTAATACCGTCATGTCCTATTCTCCACCTCTTTCAGAACTGTGGGATGTACACCATCTAGTCCAGGTGACTTCAGGCCTTTCAGTTTTCCAAGAACCTTCTCTCTAGTTATGGTAACTTCACACACTTCTTGCGTCTTGACACCTGAATCTTCCACCACACTGCCTTTACCTTCCATAGTGAAGACTGATGCAAAATACTTATTCAGTTCATTTCCTATTATTTGTCCCCCATTTCTACCTCTCCAGTATCGTTTTCCATCAGTCAAATATCCACTCTTGCCTCTCTTTTACACTTTAGGTATCTGAAGAAACTTTTGGTATTCTCTTTCATATTATCAGCTGGTTGACTTTTGTATTCAATCTTTACCTTCTTAATGACTGTGTTCGTTGCCTTCTGTTGGTTTTTAAAAGCTCCCCAATCATCCAACTTCCCAATAATTTTTGCTCTATTATATGCCCTCTCTTTGACTTTTATACTGGCTTTTTTAACTTTTCTTGTTAGCCTTGGTTTTGTCACCTTTCCTTAAGAATACTTCTTCCTCTTTGACATGTATATATCCTGCACCTTTTGAATTGATTCCAGAAGTTCCAGCCATTGCTGCTCTGCTGTCATCTCTGCCAGTGTTCTTTACCAATCAATTTTGGGCAACTCCTCCTTATGGCTCTGTAATTCCCTTTACTCAGCTCTCATACTGATACATCTGACTTTAGCATCTCGTTCTCAAATTTCAAGGTGAATTTGACCATATTGTGATCAGTTGCCCTTAAGGGTTCTTTTACGTTAATGTCTCTGATCAATTCTGGCTCACTGCACAACCTCCAGTCCAGAGTAGCTGATCCTATTGTGGGCTGAACCGTGATCTGCTCTAAAAAGCCATCTCATAAGGACTCTAGAAATTCACCCTCCAGGAATCCAGCACCAACCTTATTTTCCCAATCTACCTGCTTATAGAAGTCCCTGATGACTATTGTAACATTGTCCTTTTGGCAAGCATTTTCTATTTCTCATTGTAATTTGTAGGCTACATCCTTACTACTGTTTTGGTGTCTGTATACAACTCCCATCAAGGTCTTTTTACCGTTGCAGTTCCTTAGCTCTATCCACAATAATTCAACACCTTCCGACCCTATGTCACACCTTTCTAAAGATATGATTTTTTGTACCAACAGAGCAACGGCGTCCCTCTGCCTTCCTGCCTATCCTTTCAAAAACAGCTATTATCTTTCAGCCATGATTCAGTAATACCTGCCAACCTGCAACTGTGTTGCAAATTCATCTGCCTTATTCCATATGCTGCACACATTCAGATACAAAACTTTCAGTCCTGTATTCACCCTCTTCGAATTTGTCCATCTCTGATTGTAGTCCCAACCAACCTCCATGAAAAAGGCCTGCTTGCATTTATCTATAACCCTCATAACTTTGTTGACCTCTATCAAATCTTGTCTCAATCTTTTATATTCCAAGGAATAAAGTCTTAATCTATTCAAACTTTCCCCTCATGTTCCCCTTAAACTTTTCATATTTTACCCTTAACCCATAACCTCTTGATGTAGTCCCAGTTGAAAAGGCCTATCTATACCCCTCATAATTTTATATACCTCTAGCAAATCACCTCTCTCTCTTCTACATTGTAAAGAACACTGTCCTAACATATTCAATCTTTCCTTATAACTCAGATCCTCCAGACCAGGCAACATCCTTGTAAATTTTCTCCACAATCTTTCAGCCTTATTTATAGCTTTCCTGGAGTCAGGTGACCAAAACTGCACACAATACTCAGAAATAGGCCTCACCAATTTCTCATACAACTTCAACATAACATCCCATCTCCTGTTCTCAATACTTTGATTTATGAAGGCTAATGTGCCAAGAGCTTTCTTTGTGACCTGATCTTCCTGGTTTCAGTCACAGTGAATATACAATAAAATTCAATCTCTTGTACGTAACAGACCAGTAAAAGAACTTATCCCTTTGCTATAACCAAAACCTAAGGGGGTTGATATTTCTGAGTTTTTCATTGGATTTTCCATCAAAGTAGCAGTGTTCACTTGCAAGGATCTCTTTGGAAATTCAAAGCACTGGTTCAACCATTGAAGCAGCCAGCCCTGAAGAATGACTGCACAGTTGGTGTTGCTATTGTGATTTTTCACCAGGGAATGTCCATTTCCTTGTTACCCTTTGTGAAAAGCATCAACAACACTGGGCCCTGTGTCACCTTACGTGACCTGGGAATTTCCAGAGCACCTCTCAGGAGGAGGAAGTTGTGGATTGAGCAGATAACTCAAAGTGCGCCAGCCACAGAGAAATTATTCCCAGCCTTCCAATAAGGCTTTCTTTCTTCCAGAGGCATCAGGAATCAGGACTCAGAATCAAGTTTAATATGACTGGTGGGTGTCATGTTGCTCTGCGGCAGCACTGTATTGCAATACATAATAATTTTAAAGCTATAATTTAATAAGAAATACATAAAAATAAATTAACTAGGCAGAGTGAAAAGAGAGCAAAAATAGTGGGGTAGTGTACACAGGTTCATTGTCCTTTCAAAAATCTGATAGTAGAGGGAAAGAAACTGTTCCTGAACTGTTGAATGTGTCTTCAGGTTCCTGTACCTCCTCCTTGATGGCAGCATGAGGATGGAAATTGAGGAAAGAGTGAGCAATACACACAAAATGCTGGAGCAACTCAGCAGGCTAGGCAGCATCTATGGAAAAAAGTACAGTCGATGTTTTGGTCTGATTTATAATTTAAATTTTTAATATTTACTAATTTTAACTATTTTTAATATCTTTAATATTTAATATTTGTAATCCAGGGAGTGTGGTGCAGAATCAAATATCGCTGTGATGATTGTACATTCTAGTACCAATTGTTTGGCGACAATAAAGTATAAAGTATAAAGTAAAGATTTCCAGCATCTGCAGATTTTCTCTTGTTTGTGAAGAAAGATTGAATAGGTTTCCTCCCAAGGTTAAAAACCTACAAGTTGTTCTTGATCATATCAAATTAAATTTCAAGATTGTTTCATGTCATTACTTGTACAAGTGTAAGGAGAATAAAATATTTGTTACTCCAGATCCAATGCAGCACAAAAATACACAAAAATAAAGAACACAACAATAATAACACAATAAATATATCTCATATGCGCAGATTGATTGTATGTCCATAAAGTGATACTGGGCAGAGGAGTGCCTGTACATATTGTGGCTGACAGAAAATGATAAAGTAGTGGTGGTGGGCGGTGTGGAGGGGTGGGTTCGTGGGTGGAGGTGTCAATCAGCCTTCGTCTTCGTCATTGTGGCTATCGCTCAAGGTTGAGGATGATGGTCTTCGTTCTGAAGAAGTGGCCCACACAGTGAAGACGCCTGTGCGTGTATTTGTTTAACGTGTACTTGATGTTGCATCCAAGAAGCGCATGATACTTCAAATCAACCAACTGATTCCAATGGCATGGAAACCACGACGATTGGAGCTGATGGATTTGTTGCAGCCTTCATCCGCCTTCACAGCCGTTGAGTGCGAGATAACTTCATCCGCCTGTTCCAACGTTGAGGTCTTGTTTGGATTGTTCTTTGTCAGGGACCTCAGCCTCGACCTTACCGCCATGGGTGACCCTACCAGGAGCATAGCTCCAGACGGCATTGCTCTCGGGATCACAGGACCACACAAGCCTCTCCACCACGACAAGGTGACAATCCACGGAGAAGACATCAGCCTTACTGCCTGGGGAAAGTGTCTGTTTTTGAGTCTGATGGTCCTGGTGTGGGTACTTCATAGCCTCCACCCTGATGGGAGTGGGACAAACAGTCTATGAGTAGGGTGAGTAGGATCCTTCATGATGTTACTGGCCTTTCTCCAGCATCTTTCTGTATATACGTCCTTGATGGCAGGTGTACTGGTCTGGTGATGCACCACACTGTGGTTTCTTCACCATGCAGTGATGCAGCTTGTTAGGATCCTCTCTAATCCAATGTTCCTCTCCGCAACTTGTGGCACATTGGGCAGCAACCTTTTCCCATTACCTTAGTGTAACACCTGTGTAGCATCAGTCTTATTGTGTGTGACTAGTCATTGCACTCTTTTGAGAAGACCTCATTCCACTAGGTGTTAGTAGGCCATCAGAAGGTTCAAGGTATCAGAAGGATGCAGTCAATAGAAATCACACACTTCTGGAAATAAGTTTTGTTTATAAGAAAGGAAAGAATATGTACAAAATGTTTACATAAGCAAGAACAATTCAAAATTCCAACGTTCTGTTTAGGTTCCAAATCTCAGATATCAACAAAAGCCATTTTCCTGCTTAGTTAGGATCAGTGATATTCATTAAACCTCCCTAGTCAGTTAGAAAACCAAATATAATTCCTATTCTCAAGTAATATAGTTAACGTCAGTTTCAGTTCCAGGCAGTATATCTACAAGTTTAAATTCAAATTTAAAAATTATATGTACACAGTTTAGCTCTTTTCATGACAATTCTCCAACATCACAAATCTTAAACAAAGTAAATCTCATTCAATAACTTAACAAAGTCTTTGCAAAAATAGTCAGTTCCTGCAGAAAATCAAATTTGGATTCTTCGAATAAAAAAAACTCATACATTAACCATATTTAACCTTTGCGTCATTACGCACTTCATTCCCTAACTGGTCCTTCATCACCATCTTGATGGTGTCTCACCATCTTGTTTCTTGATTCATTGGAATGAAATAATTTATCATCCACAGAAAGTCAATTCACAAACTTGTACCAAAACCAAATTGCTTGGTCAGTTTTACAGAACTAATTCCTGACTACACAGCAAGGATTTTAGACACTGGTCTCTGCCGATATTGTCTCATTATAGCTGTTGCATATTATAGCTGTAGCTCCAATAAATCTTTTATAGCTGTTGTCTCTCCTCCAGGGGGTTTCACCCTGACGGTTTTAAGTTAGTAGGGTAAAGATACTCACTATTAATTCCACTCTTAACAGTTCTTGTCTTCAGTTTCTATAACCATATAACGATATAACAATTACAGCATGGAAACAGGCCATCTTGGCCTTTCTAGTCCGTGCTGAACTCTTGCTCTCACCTAGTCCCATCACCTGCACTCATCCCATCACCCTCCATTCCTTTCCTGTCCATATAGTTGTCCAATTTAACTTTAAACAACAACATCAAACCTGTTTCAACCACTTCTGCTGGAAGCTCATTCCACACAGCTACCACTCTCCGAATAAAGAAGTTCCCCCTCATGTTACCCCTAAACTTTTGCCCTTTAACTCTCAACTCATGTCCTCTTGTTTGAATCTTCCCTACTCTCAATGGAAATAGCCTATCCACGTCAACTCTATTTTTTCCCCTCATAATTTTAAATACCTCTATCAAGTCCCCCGTCAGCCTTCTACATTCAAAAGAATAAAGACCCAACCTGTTCAACCCTTCTCTGTAACTTAGGTGATGAAACCCAGGTAACATTCCAGTAAATCTCTGACCTCCCTCTATTTTGTTGACATCTTTCCTATAATTCGGTGACCAAAACTGTACACAATACTCCAAATTTGGCCTCACCAATGCCTTGTACAATTTTAACATTACACCCCAACTCCTATACTCAATGAATTTTGTATTTATCTTGTATATTTTTATTATAGTTTATGGTATGTTTTATGTATTGCATTGAAAACTAATGGTTGCGTTTCTCTCCTTGTCCGTCCTGTGTCCAGCCTCGCATAGCATTTTTTTTCATATTCTCTTTTTTTTTAATTGGTAAACCTTGTTTTCATCCCTCCACAGGTAGAACTTTCTAACATTACAACCTTGGGCTTAATTAACCTGGGTTACACCAGCATTTGTCGGTTTCCTTACGAGGCTGAGCTGCCAGCACAATGCTCAACCCAGCACGGATGGAGAGCGTGGAAGGGCCAGCTGGATTTGAACTCGGGACCACTCACCATGAACACTGGTGCGGGTGCCACACCTGCACCACAAGCCGGCCTAGGAAGCTCTCTACTGTGCATGTATTTGGTGATCTCTGAATATGTTAGTAATTACCATAATTTATAAATGTATTGATAGAGGGTCCTTACTTTAAGTGGTAAGACTATAAGGCATAGGAGCAGAAGTAGACCATATGGACCATTCAGCCTGCTCCACCATTCAATCATGGCTGATTTATTTTTGTTCTCAACCCCATTCTCCTGCCTTTTCCCCATAACCTTTGACACTATCACTAATCAAGAACTTATCAACCTCTGCTTTAAACATATCCAATGATCTGGCCTCCACAGCTGATTGTGACAATGAATTCCACAGATTCCCTGCCCTCTGGCTAAAGGAAGACCCTGTCATCTCTGTTCTCCCTATTCTGAATCTGCGTCTTCTGGCCCTAGACTTCCTCATTATAGGAAACACCCTCTCCAAATTCACTCTGTCTAAGCCTTTAAATATTCAATAGGTTTCAATAAAATCCCCCCATCATTCTTTGAAATTCCAGTGAGTGCAGGCACAGGGCCATCAACTGCTCCAATGCAAACACCTAATTCTTAGATAAGGAACCCAAAACTGTTCAAAATACTCTGAAAATCATATGACCAATGCCTTATAAAGCCTCAGCATTACTTCCTTGCTTTTAGTCATAGTCATGGTCATACTTTATTGATCCCGGGGGAAATTGGTTTTCGTTACAGTTGCTCCATAAATAATAAATAGTAATAGAACCATAAATAGTTAGATAGTAATATGTAAATTATGCCAGTAAATTATGAAATAAGTCCAGGACCAGCCTATTGGCTCAGGGTGTCTGACCCTCCAAAGGAGGAGTTGTAAAGTTTGATGGCCACAGGCAGGAATGACTTCCTATGACGCTCAGTGTTGCATCTCGGCGGAATGAGTCTCTGGCTGAATGTACTCCTGTGCCCAACCAGTACATTATGTAGTGGATGGGAGACATTGTCCAAGATGGCATGCAACTTTTATATTGTAGTTCTCTCTAACTGAATGGTAACATTGTATTTGCCTTCCTTACCACCAACTCAACCTGCAAGTTAGCATTTAGGGAATCCCCAACTAGGACTCCCAAATCCCCTTGCACTACTGATTTGCTCCCTGTTTAGAAAATTCCTTCAACCAAACTGCATGACCATGCAATTCTCTACACTTTATCCCATCTGCCACTTCTTTGCCCATTCCGCTAATCGGTCTAAGTTCTACTGTACACTCCCTGCTTCAACACTACCTATCCCTCCATACCGCCGGCTAATCTGGCCACAAACCCATCAGTTCAGACATCCTGATCATTGACATTTAATGTGAAAAGAAGCGGTCCCAACACAAAACCTATGGGACACCGCTGGTCTTTAGCAGCCAACCAGAAAAGGCCCCCTTTATTCCCAGTCTTTGCCTGCTGCCAATCAGCCAATGCTCAATCCATGCGAGAATGTTTCCTGTAATTAGTAGCTAATGTATTTGAGAATATATCCAATTGCTGATGGCCAGGCAAATTGATAACATACCACACCAACTTTGAATCCAAGACAAGAGAAAACCAGTCAGTTTCCCATCTGTGCTTGTCCTCCCATTGGCACCTTATTTATTTATTTATTTATTTATTTATTTATTTATTTATTATTTATTTATTTATTAAGCGATACAGTACAGTAACAGGTACTTCCAGCCCTGTGAGCCATGCCATCCATTTACACCCATGTGTAATTAACTTACTAACTCATGTGTCTTTGGAATGAGGGAGGAAACGGGGGGACCTGGAAGAAACACACGTGGTCAGTGTGGGGGAGCATAGAAACTGCTTACAGGCAGTGGTGGGAATTGAATACGGGTCACTGGCACTGTAATAGCATTATGCTAGCTGCTGCCCAAAGGTGATTCCCAAAGATTTCAGTAGGAAAGTGTTTTTAAATGCTATTGAACCCTCCAGTACTGCTGAGAAAACTGCTAGCATGATAGAGAAAATTAAACAGTGTCATTCAAGGTGGGAACCTGCAAATTGTGATTGCTTAAATTTGCTGCTCTGTGCAATATAAATATGCTCACAATTACCGTCATTTAAAAATGTTGTCTTACAAAGCATCATTGAGTCAAAGAGTCAGAGAATGCTACAGCACAGAAACGGGCCTTTCAGCCCACCTAGTCTGTGCGGAACCATTTAATCTGCCTAGTCCCATTGACCTGGAGCTGGGCCACAGCCCTCCATATCCCTACTATCAATGTACTTATCCAATTTTCCCTTAATTGTTGAAATCGAACCCACATCCACCACTCATTCCACTCTTTCACCATCCTTCATGTGAAGAACTTCTCCATAATATTGCCCTTAAACATTTCACCTTTCACCTTTGAACCATGACCTCTAGTTCTAGTCTCACCCATCCTCAGTAGAAAAAGCCTGTTTCCATTTCTCCTGTCCATACCCCTCATAATGTTGACTACCTCTATCAGACCTCCCCTTATTGTCCTACGCTCTAGAGAATAAAGTTCTAACCTATTCAACTCTTTGCTTTAACTCAGGTCCTCAAGTCCTGGTTACATCCTATTAAAATTTCTCTGTAATCTTTCAATTGGGACTAGGCACAGTGGATGACCAGGACATCCTCTCTGTCTTGTCGTGCTCTACACGTTCCACGACGCTTGCAGAGACCGACTTCTTGACCGTTGGACCTTCCATTGGTCTCATCCGCTCAATCCACCGGAGTCTGTCTTCACATGCTGGCATAGACAACTCCCTATCTCACCGAGGGTTTGAGACCCGTCGGATACCCTCACCTGGTTTAACCAGCTTGTTTGAAGCCGTTGCCTGGGGTATCGCATACAAACAGCTACGGAGAGCCATAGGTGAGAGCTGAGTGCCAGGTGGGGACCAAAGGTGGGCTAACAACCTTGAAAAGGATGCGACAAGTTCCCCCACCAGAAGTGTTACCCCTAACTCCCCATACACCCCATACACCCCAACGGTGATCAGAAAAGCACAGAGAGTATCAGTGGTCTGTTACAACAAATGTCTTATGCAATTTCAACATAACATCTCATCTCCTGGACTCAGTACTTTGACTTATGAAGGCCAATGTGCCAAAAGCTTTCGGTACAGCCCTATCTACCTGTGACGTCACTTTCAAGGAATTATGGATCCATATTCGCAGATCCCATTGTTCTACTGCACTCATCCTATGAGGAGTGGAAGGTGCTTTGTGGCTAGTTCAATGCAGGCACTATATGTCTGGGAAAACTTGCACTAACTGTTAAATGTAAAAACACTTTATGACTCAGAGTACTAACAATTGATGTGATATAGCGATACAAACACTGATCATCACATTATAGATTTGTCTTTACCCTATCCATTTGCTGCCTGACCTTCCGAGTTCCTTCAGCATTTAGTGTGTGATGCATTATAGGTTTCCTCATTTTAACTGTTTCAGACTCTACAATTATAAGTATCTATAAATACTTGCCCCTATTTATTTTATTTAGAGATACAGCACGTGCCAGGCCCTTCCAGCCCAATGAGCCATGCCGCCAAGCAACCCACTGATTTAACTCTAGCATAATCACAGGGCATTTTACAATGACCAACTAACCGACTAACCAGTTTGTCTTTTGGACTGTGGAAGGAAGCTGGAGCACCAGGAGGAAACACACACACGTATGGGAAGAATTCTCACCATTTCTTACAGAAGACGCCGAAATTGAACTTAAATTAATTGAACAATTAATAAACTAACCGGTATTTCCTTTAGACTGTGAGAGGAAGCTGGAACACCTGGAGGAAAACACGGACATGTGGAAAGAACACTCAAGATGTTGAGTCGGAGTATAGAGAGGAAGTGGAGCAGCTGGTGGCTCGGGGCAAGAAGAATAACCTCAGTCTGAATGTAGAGAAGACCAAAGAAATCATTGTAGATATCAGGAAGGTAGAAATGAACCATCCACTTCTGTGAATACATGGCTCCTTCACAGAGAGAGTTAAGTTCACCAAGTGCCTAGGAATTCACATTACAGATGAGCTCACGTGATTCCCTTAATATCACCTTCCTGAACCAGAAGGCACAGCAGCACCTCCACTTCCTAAGGAGTTTAAGGCAAGCAAGGCTCTTCCCTACCATCTTAACTGTGTCTTACCAGAGCATAATTGAGAGCATTCTGACAAGCTTTTTCTCCGTCTGGTATGGAAGCAGTTGACCAGAAGTCTTTACAATGGACTGTGAAAACAGCTGAGAGGATCACAGGGGTCTCTCTACCATCCATCGGGAACATTTATCTGGAACACTGTATGCACAATGCCCTTAGTATTATCAAGGAACCCACACATCTATCCAGCATTCTCTTTATCTTTCTACCATCAGGCAGGAGACTCCAATGCATAAAGACTAGAATGGTCAAGATGGCAAACAGATTCTTTCCTCAGGCCACTAGAAGGAGATGAGTTATTAACTTCAAACTTTCTGCATAATCACTCAAAGAGTTGACCTGCATGTGCATGTAAAGAGGGCTGTATAACTCATCTCCTTCTACCTTAGGCCACAAACTTATCAATCACCCCTGCTGTGGACACTTTCTGGAGGTCCAAGGTCCACGACCGCTGGACTAAGTGTGTAAATGTAGGAGGGGACTATGTTGAAAAATAAATGTGCTAGGATTTCTAAAATTGGCTCCTTCTACCTTTGGCCACGAACATATCAATCACCCCTCGTATGTAACCAGAGATTCATCTTCTTGCAAGCAGCCACAAAACAATGAATCGCCATAGACCCCGTTGAAAGAAAACATCGAACACCCAATGCACGGAAATACCAAATTGCGCAAGTGGCGGAAAACAAGGTAATAACACACAGAACGTCAAATATCAAACCGCAGAGTCTCAAGACAGTGTAGAGATCTATCTACGTATGTACCTCATGTGAGATGTGGCCGTCTTAGGGGAACTCCCCGCTCCCTCAGAGTCACATCTGCCAGAAGCGCATGCTGCTGGGCGAACTGGAAGACCGTGTAAGGAATCTGGAGCAGGAGCTGGATAACCTTCGACTCATAAGGGAGAATGAGGCTGTCATAGATGAGAGCTACAGGGAGGTAGTCACACCTAGGCTGTCGGAAGCAGGTCGTTGGGTGACAGTCAGAGGGGGGGGAAAGTGAAGGTGAGCAGACAGGTAGTGCAGAGCACCCCTGTAGCCATTCCCCTGAATAATAATTTTACCATCCTGGATACTGTTGATGGGGACGACCGACCAGGTGTGAGCCACGGTGGCAGGGCCTCTGGCACTGAGTCTGACCCTGTGGTGCAGAAGGGTGGGACGGAGCAGAGGAGAGCTGTCGTCATTGGAGACTCTATAGTCAGGGGAGCAGACAGGAGATATTGTGGAAGTGAGAAGGACACCCACATGGTTTTCTTGCCTCCCGGGTGCCAGGGTCCGGGATGTCTCTGACCGGGTGCACGACATCCTGGTACAAGAGGGAAAACAACCAGAAGTCGTGATACATGTTTGCACCAACGACATAGGCAGGAAGAGGGATGAGGTCCTGAAGTGTGAGTTTCGGGAATTAAGCAGAAGGCTGAAGAACAGGACCTCAAGGGTGGCGTTCTCAGGATTGCTGCCAGTGCTATGTGATACTGATGGTAAGAACTGGAGGGGATGGCAGTTGAATGTGTGGCTGAGGAGTTGGTGCAGGGAGCAGGGTTTTAGATTTTTGGATCATTGGGATCTCTTCTGGGGAAGGTGGGACCTGTACAGATTGGATGGGTTGCACCTGAACTTGAGGGGGAGCAATATCCTTGCAGGTAGGTTTGCCAGCATGGTTCAGGAGGGTTTAAACTAATTTGCAAGGGGGATGGGACCCGGAGCGATACAGCAGTGAAAGAAGTGCATAGAGTAAAGCCAGATCTGACATACAGAGAGGCTTTGAGGAAAGAGAAGCAGAATAAAGGGTGTAAAGGTAGGAAGATAGAAGGGCTAAAGTGAGTGTACTTCAATACAAGAAGCATCAGGAACAAAGGTGATGAACTGAGAGCTTGGATACATACATGGAATTATGATGTAGTGGCCATTACAGAGACTTGGCTGGCACCAGGGCAGGAATGGATTCTCATTATTCCTGGATTTCAGTGCTTTAAAAGGGATAGAGAAGTGGAAAAAGGGGAGGAGGGGTGGCATTACTGGCCAGGGATGCTATTACAGCTACAGAAAGGGTGGGTAATGTAGCAGGATCCTCTTTTGAGTCAGTATGGGTGGAAGTCAGGAACAGGAACGGAGCAGTTACACTATTGGGAGTATTCTATAGGCCCCCGGTAGCAGCAGAGATAACGAGGAGCAGAATGGGAGGCAGATTTTGGAAAGGTGCAAAAGTAACAGGGTTGTTATCATGGGTGACTTTAACTTCCCTAATATTGATTGGCACCTGATTAGTTCCAAGGGTTTAGATGGGGCAGAGTTTGTTAAGTGAGTCCAGGATGGATTCCTGTCACAGTATGTGGACAGGCCAACTAGGGAGAATGCCATACTAGATCTAGTATTAGGTAACGAACCAGGTCAGGTCACAGATCTCTCAGTCAGTGAGCATCTGGGGGACAGTGACTACCACTCCCTGGCCTTTAGCATTATCATGGAAAAGGATAGAATCAGAGATGACAGGAAAAATTTTAATTGGGGAAGGGCAAATTATGAGGCTATACGGCTAGAACTTGCGGGTATGAATTAGGATGATGTTTTTGCAGGGAAATGTACGACGGATATGTGGTCAATGTTTAGAGATCTCTTGCGGGATGTTAGGGATAAATTTATCCCGGTGAGGAAGATAAAGAATGGTAGGGTGAAGGAACCATGGGTGACAAGTGAGGTGGAAAATCTAGTCAGGTGGAAGAAGGCAGCATACATGAGGTTTAGGAAGCAAGGATCAGATGGATCTATGAGGAATATAGGGTAGCAAGAAAGGAGCTTAAGAAGGGGCTGAGAAGAGCAAGAAGGGGGCATGAGAGGGCCTTGGCGAGTAGGGTAAAGGAAAACCCCAAGACATTCTTCAATTATGTGAAGAACAAAAGGATGACGGGAGTGAAGGTAGAACCGATTAGAGATAAAGGTGGAAAGACGTGCCTGGAGGCTGTGGAAGTGAGCGAGGTCCTCAATGAATACTTCTCTTCGGTACTCACCAATGTGAGGAAACTTGATGATGGTGAGGATAATATGAGTGAGGTTGATGTTCTGGAGCATGTTTATATTAAGGGAGAGGAGGTGTTGGAGTTATTAAAATATATTAGGATAGATAAGTCCCCGGGACCAGACGGAATATTCCCCAGGCTGCTCCACGAAGCGAGGGAAGAGATGACTGAGCCACTGGCTAGGATCTTTATGTCTTCGTTGTCCATGGGAATGGTACCAGAGGATTGGAGGGAGGCGAATGTTGTCCCCTTGTTCAAAGCGGGTAGTAGGGATAGTCCGGGTAATTATAGACCAGTGAGCTTTACGTCTGTGGTGGGAAAGCTGTTGGAAAAGATTTTTAGAGGTAGGATTTCTGGGCATTTAGAGAATCATGTTCTGATCAGGGACAGTCAGCATGGATTTGTGAAGGGAAAATCGTGTCTAACAAGCCTGATAGAGTTCTTTGAGGAGGTGACCAGGCATATAGATGAGGCTAGTGCAGAGAATATGATCTATATGGATTTTAGTAAGGCATTTGACAAGGTTCCACACGGTAAGCTTATTCAGAAAGTTAGAAGGCATGGGATCCAGGGAAGTTTGGCCATATGGATTCAGAATTGGCTTGCCTGCAGAAGGCAGAGGGTCATGGTGAGGGGAGTACATTCGGATTGGAGGGTTGTGACTAGTGGTGTCCCACAAGGATCAGTTCTGGGACCTCTACTTTTCATGATTTTTATTAATGACCTGCATGTGGGGGTAGAAGGGTGGGTTGGCAAGTTAGCAGACGACACAAAGGTTGGTGGTGTTGTATATAGTGTAGAGGATTGTCAAAGATTGCAGGGAGATATTGATAGGTTGCAGAAGTGGGCTGAGAAGTGGCAGATGGAGTTCAACCCAGAGAAGTGTGAGGTGATACACTTTGGAAGGAGAGATTCAAAGGCAGAGTACAAAGTAAATGGCAGGATACTTGGTAGTGTAGAGGAGCAGCAGGATTTGGGGGTACATGTCCACAGATCCCTGAAAGTTGCCTCATAGGTAGATAGGGTAGTTAAGAAAGCTTATGGGGTGTTAGCTTTCACAAGTAGAGGAATAGAGTTTAAGAGTCGTGAGGTAATGATGCAGCTCTATAAAACTCTGGTTGGACCACACTTGGAGTACTGTGTCCAGTTCTGGTCACCTCACTGTAGGAAGGATGTGGAAGCATTGGAAAGGGTACAGAGGAGATTCACCAGGATGCTGCCTGGTTTAGAGAGTATGCATTATGATCAGAGATTAAGTTAGCTAGGGCTTTACTCTTTGGAGAGAAGGAGGATGAGAGGAGACATGATAGAAGTATACAAGATATTAAGAGGAATAGATAGAGTGGATAGCTAGCGCCTCTTCCCCAGGGCACCACTGCACAATACAAGAGGACATGGCTTTAAGGTAAGGGGTAGGAAGTTCAAGGAGGATATTAGAGGAAGGTCTTTTACTCAGAGAGTGGTTGGTGCGTGGAAAACACTGCCTGAGTCACTGGTGGAGGCAGATACACTAGTGAAATGTAAGAGACTACTAGACAGGTATATGGAGGAATTTATGGTGCAGGGTTATATGAGAGACAAGGTTTTAGGGTCAGCACAACAATGTGGGTCGAAGGGCCTGTACTGTGCTGTATCGTTCTATGTTCTATGTTCTATTTTATATAACCAATCTGAGAATATAATTTATCTTATGTATTTATATTTTTTTATTATTATTGTGTTCATCATGTTTGTAGTGACAAAACTGAATCAAAATCAAAACAAAACAATTGCTGGTGCCTGTGACCATCACGGGGTTGTTATACTTGCATGACTCAGCCTCAACTCCAACGTAATGATTGTTCCAAAGTGTCAAATCCTTTATTCATTTCTTTATCAGCAATTACCAAACATACAATCTTGAAGCAATGAGCTTAAAGCATACCCAAATGTAAGTTAAGCATTATTCAGCGATATTAAGTGGTCAACAAAGACATGATCTCCGCCAGCACCAAGCCACAAATTGCCACAAATATTTATCTTATTCCTTTCTCTTTTACCATGCAGCCCCTCCAACACACTAAATAGACTAGTGACCATAATAAACACAGAATACCTGTATCCTACAATATTATCCGTTATTTTGTGCTGCAACGGATCTGGGGACAAATACTCGGTTGTCCTTTACACTTGATTCAGAAGGTGTTGGAGTCTTTTATTAAGGATAAGGTTTCAGTGAACTTGGAGATTAATGATAAAATGAATCGAAGCCAGCATAGTTTCTGAGAAAGGAAATCTTGCCCGACAAATCTGTTAGAGTTCTTTGAGGAAGTACCCAGCAGGGTGGACAAAGGAGACAAAGATATTACTTTAAACAATCTTGAATCTTGAATCAATCTTGGAAGGGCACCTGTATAGTTTATATTTATAGACAGGAGCACTCAACTCTGCCAAGTTGCATAGCTGGAATGATTTAAATCCATGTCTCATTAAATTGGAGAGAAGAGTATTACATTGCCTGAAAATACAAAGAAAATTCCAACACATTCCATGTGGATTGGAAGAGGATACTGGTTGGGATGCCAGCAGAGCAGAAGTGGCTGAAGTTTCTGGGAATATTTCAGAAGACACAGGATAACTATGTCCCACAGAAGAAGATCTCAACTGACAACCATGACTGACAAAGGAAGTTAAGAACTGCACAAAAGCCAAGGAAAGGACATATAAGATATCAAAATGTGACTGGGAAGTTGGATGACTGGGAAGCTTTCAAAATCCAACAGAAGGCAAATAAAAAAGCTATAAGAATGGAAAAGATAAAATATGAGGGCAATCTAGCCAATAACATAAAGCAGGATACTAAACATTTTTTCAGTTATATGATGAGTAAAAAGGAGGTGAGAGTTGATATTGGACCACTGGAAAGTGTTGCTGATGAGGTAGTTTAGGGGGACAAAGAAATGGCAGATGAATTTAATGAGTACTTTGCATCAGTCTTCACTTGGAAGACACTAGCAGTGTGCCAGAGGTCTGTGAGTGTCAGGGAGCAGGAAGGAGTGACATTGCTATTGCAAAGGAGAAGTACCAGCAAACACAAAGGTCTTAAGATGGATAAGTCGCCTAGAGAGAGGTTGCTGATGAGATAACAGATGCATTGGTCATGATCTTTCAAGAATCATTTGATTTTGGCATGTTCTCAGAGGAGTGGAAAATTGTAAATGTCACCCCACTTTTTAAGAAGGGCGGAAGGCAAAAGAAAGGAAATGACAGGCCAATTAGCCTGCCCTCAGTGGTTGGGATAGCGTTGGAGTCTATTATTAAGGATGAGGTTTTGGGGAACTTGGAGATTAATGATAAAATAGGTGAAAATCAGCTTGGTTTCTGAGAAGAAAAATCTTGCCTAACAAATCTGTTGGAGTTCTTTGAGGAAGTAACCAGCAGGGTGGACAAAGGAGTGGCTGTGGGTGTCATTTACTTGGATTTTTAAAAGGCATTTGATAAGGTGCTACACATGAGGCTGTTTAACTAGATAAAAATCCTGTGGCGTTACAGCAAAGATACTGGCTTAGGTAGAGGAATGGCTGACAAACAGGAGGCAGCGAGTGAGAATAAAGGGAATCTTTTCTGGCTGGCTGCCAGTGACAAGTGGATTTCCTCAGGGGTCAGTATTAGGACTGCTACTTTTCACGTTGTTTGTCAATGCTTTCGATAATGGAAGTGATAGTATTGTGGCAAAGTTTGCTGATGATACAAAGATAGGTAGTGGGGTAGGTAATGCTGAGGAAGCAATGAGATTGCAGCAGGACTTAGACAAATTGGAAGAATGGATAAAATAGTGGCAGATGGAATATAGTGTTGGGAAATGTATGATAATGCATTTTGGTAAAAGGAACAATTGTGCAGACTATTATCTAAATGGGGAGAAAAGTCGAACATCAAAAGTGCAAAGGGACTTAGGAGCCCTCATGCAAGATTCCCAGAAGGTTCATTTACAGGCTGAGCCTGAGGTAAAGAAAGCAAAAACAATGTTGGCATTTATTTCAAGGGGAATAGTATATAAAGGCAAAGGAATAATGCTGAGCCTTTATAAGACACAAGATAGGCCACATTTGCAGTATTGTCCTCAGTGCTGGGCCATATTTCAGAAAGGATGTGTTGTCATTGGAGAGAGCCCAGAAGAGGTTCATGAGGATGATTCTGGGAATGAAGGGGTGAAGATATGAGATGCATCAGGCAGCTTTATGCCTGTAGTCACTGGAATTTAGAAGAATACTGGGTGATCTCATAGAAACCTACTGAATTTTTAAAGGACTAGATAGGGTGGATGTGGAGAGGATGTTTCCTGTGGTGACGGTATCCAGAACTAGAAGGCACTGCCTTAAAGTTGAGGGGTGATCTTTTAGAACAGAGGTAAGGAGGATTTTTTTTAGCCGGAGAGTAGTGAATCTGTGGAATGCTCTGCTACAGACAGTTTTGGAAGCCAAAACTTTGGATACATTTAAGGAGGAAGTTGATCGTTTCCTGATCGGTCAGGGTATCGAAGGATTATGATGAGGAGGCAGGTATTTAGGGTTGAGAGGGATGCAAGGACAGCCATGATGGAGTGGCTGAGCAGACTCAATGTGCTGAATGGCCTAATTTTGATCATATGTCTTATGGTCTTATGGCATCGGAATAAATGAGTTAAGTCTCAAACAATTCCTCAAAGCTATGGAAAAAACACGTCCTTCCTTGGAGATCTTCCCTACTGGGAAAATTCAGCAGAGTTATCACAGTAACATCTTGGTTGCTTTCCAAGATCCATGTTCCCTCTCATGTAGATTTATCACTGTTATTTTCATCATCAACACCGCCAGGAGCTATATCCCAAAGCTCCATACCTAGTGCATAGCGCACAAAATGCAGCATCTATGAAAACGAATAAATTCCTTGTTCACCATTACCTATTCGGAAAGAATCACCAGCACACAAACTGTAGGAAGAGAAAGGCTATCAGTGTTTAAGCTTAGAGACACTTTGTCTGACCAGCATTTTCTGTTTTATTTTCTATCTCTGGCATCTGCGTTATTTTTGTCTTTCACTTGTTTTTGTTTCGTTCCAATAAAATTTCAGGGGTTTGACAATTTAACTGTCTGTCCCTCCACAGATACCATAAGACCATAAGATATAGGAACAGAATTAGGCCATTTGGTCCAATGAGACTGCTATACCATTTTATCATGATTGATCCAATTTTCTTCTCAGCCCCATATTCCTGCCTTTTCTATGTATCCCTTCATACCCTGTCCGATCAAGAATGTATCACCTTTTGACTTAAATATACGAAAGACTTGGCCTCCACAGCTGCCTGTGGCAAAGAATTCCACAATTTCTCCACCCTCTTGCTAAAGAAATTTTTCCTCATCTCTGTACTAAAAGGACGCCCCTCTATTCTGAGACTGTGTCCTCTGGTCTTAGACTCTCCCACCATGGCAACCATTCACTGCATATCCAATCAATCAAGGCCTTTCAGCATTTGATAAGTTTCAATCACCTCAGCTGTCATTCCTCTGAATTCTTGTGAATACAGGCCCAGAGCCATCAAACGTTCTTCATATGACAAGC
The DNA here is from genome assembly GCF_030028105.1 of Mobula birostris. Lineage (NCBI taxonomy): Eukaryota > Metazoa > Chordata > Chondrichthyes > Myliobatiformes > Myliobatidae > Mobula > Mobula birostris. The sequence continues at coordinate 246,630,980 of NC_092370.1, read as the reverse complement.
CATTCAATCCTGGAATCATTTTCCTGAAACTCCTTTGAACCCTCTCCAATTTCAACACATTATTTCTAGGATAAGGGGCCCAAACGTGCTCTGAACACTCCAAGTGAAGCCTCACCAGTGCTTTATAATGCTTAAACATGATATCCCTGCTTTTATATTCCCATCTTCTTGAAATTAATACTGACATTGCATTTGTCTTCCTCATCACAGACTGAACCTGCAAGCTAAAATTTAGGAAATCCTGCACAAGGACTCACAAGTCCCATTGTGTCTCAGCTTTTTTGTATTTTCTCTCCTCTTAGAAAACAGTCAACCCTTTCATTTCTTTGACCAAAGCACATGACCATACACTTCCTGACAGTGTATTCTATCTGCCATTTCTTTGCCCATTTTTCTAATATGTCTAAGTCCTTCTGTAGCCTCTCTACTTCCTCAGAACTACCCGTCCCTCCACCTATCTTCATATCATTGGCAAACTTTGCAACAAAACCATCAATTCTATCTTCCAAATCATTGACATATAACATCAAAAAAAAGGTCCCAACACCGAGCCCTGTGGAACATCACTAGTCACTGGCAGCCAGCTTGAAAATGATCCCTTTGTTCCCACTTTTTGCCTCTTGTTAATCAGCCACTGTTTCATCCATGCTAGAATCTTTCTTGTAATACCATGGGCTCATAGCTCGTTAAGCAGCTTCATGTGTGACACTATGTCAAAGGCCTTCTGAAAATTCAAGTACAGAACATCAACCAATTCTCTTTTGTTTATCCTTGTTATTTATTCATAGATTTCCAACAGCTTTTTCACGCAAGATACTCCCTTGAGGAAACCATGCTGGCTGCGGCCTGTTTTATTATGTGCTTCCAAGTACCCTGACATTGTCCTTAATAATTGTCTCCATCATTGTCCCAACCACTGAGGTCAGACTAAATGGCTTATAGTTTCCTTTCTTCTGCCTCACTCCCTCCTTGAAGAGTGGAGTAACATTTGCAATGTTTCACTCTTCCGGAACCATTCCAGAATCTTCAAAGATCATTACTAATGCCTCCATAATCGCTTCAGCTACCTCTTTCAAAACACTGGGGTGTACACCATCTGGTCCAGGTGACTCATGCGTGGCCTGTCAGCGGTGTCAACAGAGCTCTACCAAGAGGTATTTCTCGCAGGTTGGCGGCGGTTATTTAAAAAGGGAGCTTTGAGGGCATTTGCCCATTGTTTGGGGCCTATCAGCAGTGTCAACAGAGCTCTAGAACTAAATAAAACTGCAGAAGGGATAAGCAGAGCGGCCATTGTTGGGAGTAGAACAGTGGTCAGAGTAGAAGCGTCAGGCTTCGGCTCAAATGAGGCTTTGGCTCGGAAGAGGCGTCGGCTCTGTGTAAAGCATCTGTTAAAGTTTCCTTTTTTTTCCACTCCTACTGTACCATTTAAACAGCTGTGGTGCGTTCTTCGTACTTGACGTTGGGGAACTGGGAGATCCAGAGTCTCCCAGGGAACCACATCTATGTGAAGTGCATCTGGCTACATCTCCTTAAAGACCATATTAGTGATCTGGAGCAGCAAATGGATGACCTTCAGCTTGTACAGGAAAGCCAGGATATAATTAATCACAGTTACAGGGAAGTAATCAGCCTGAAGTTGCAGGAGGCGAGTCAGGAGAAATGGAAACAGGCAGTTAGAGCAGAGCACCCCTGTGGCCATTCCCCTCAAAAACAAGTATACCACTTTGGATACTTTTGTGGGGGATGACCTCCTGGGAGAATGCCATGGCGACCGGGTTACAGGCACTGAGCAAGGGTCTGTGGTGCAGAAGGGAAAGAGAGAGAAAATGGGAGCAGTACTGATAGGGTACACAATAGCGAGGGGAACAGACATGAGAATCTGTGAATGTGAACGGGACACCCGGATGGTACGTTGCTTCCCAGGTGCCAGGGTCAGGGATGTCTCAGATCGCATCCGCAACATTTTGGAGAGGGAGGGGAAACAACCAGATGTCTTGGTACATATTGGTGCCAATGACATAGAAAGGAAAAGCAACGAGGTCCTGAAAAGGGAAATTAGAGAGCTAGGTAGAAAGCTGAGAAGCACGACCTCCCGGGTAGTAACTTCTGGATTGCTGCCTGTGCCACTGTCTCGTGGACAGGTTTGTTAGAGCTGTTGGGGAGGGTTAAAAGTAACTTGGCAGTGGGGTGGAAACTGGAGTGAAGGGACTCAGGATAGGGTAGATGGTAAAAAAGTAAACATAGTGTGCAGTTGGATTGTCAAGAAGGGCAGGCAGCTGATGGGACTTAGTTTCAGCCAGCAAGCTGAGTATCAAACCATTAGGGATGCAGAATCAGAAAGGATAGCAAATATGGTACTCAAGTTGTTGTACCTAAATGTGCGTAGTGTAAGAAATAAGGTGGATGATCTTGTTGCAATATTACAGATTGCCAGGTATGATGTTGTGGCCATCACTGAATCATGGCCGAAGGATGGTTGTAGTTGGGAGCTGAATGTCCAACGTTACACGTTATGCTGGAGAGATGGGAAGGTCGGCAGAGGGGGTAGTGTGACTCTACTGGTAAAGAATGGCATCAAATCAGTAGAAAGATGTGACATAGGATCAGAAAATGTTGAATCCTTGTGGGTTGAGTTAAGAAACTGCAAGAGTAAAAGGACCCTGATGGCAGTTATACACAGGCCACCCAACAGTGGTTGGGAGGTGGACCACAGATTACAACAGGAAATAGAAACAGTGAGTCAAAAGGGCAATGTTATGGCAGTCATGAGAGATTTTAACACGCAGGTCAATTGGGAAAATCAGGTTGATAATAGATCAAGTTGATAATATGATGCTGAGGCTTTATAAGGCACAGGTGAGGCCTCACCTTGAGTATTATGAACAGTTTTGGGACCCTCATCTTAGAAAATATGTGCTGACATTGGAGAGGGTCTAGAGGAGGTTCACAAGAATGATTCCAGGAAGGAAAGATTATCATAGGAGGAACATTTGATGGCCCTGGGTCTGTACTCGCTGGAATTCAGAAGGATGAGGAGGGATCTTAATGAAATCTTTTGAATGTTAATAGGCCTAGATGGAGTAGATTTGGAAAGGATGTTTCCCATGGTGAGAGAGTCTATGACAAGAGGGCACAACCTCAGGATAGAGGGGCGCCCTTTCAAAACAGAGATGCGGAGAAATTTCTTTCACCAAAGGGTAGTGATTTTGTGGAATTTGTTACCACATACAGCTGTGGAGGCCATGTTGTCGGGTGTGTTTAAGACAGAGATTAATAGGTTTTTGATTGGACATGGCATCAAGAGTTATGGGAAGAAGGCCAGGAGCTGGATTTGAGGAAGAGATTGAAAAAAAGGATCAGCCATGATTGAGTGGCGGAGCAGACTCAATGGGCTAGATTGTCTTGTGGTCTATTGGACTTATCTACCTTCAGAGCTTTCATTTTCCAATGAACCTTCTCCCTACTAATGGTAACTTCACACCCTTCATGCCCCCTATCACTTATAACTTCTACTATAATGACTTTCACACGGATACTTTCTGACCTGTTGAATATTTTCAGCCGCATCTGCTTTGTTTTAATTTACCAGCAGTTGTTTGTTTTTTTCTGATTTTTCACTTACTGATCATTCATTTCTGTTCTCTCTTTGGATTAAATAAAACCATACGACGATAGGATGAGAATTAGGCCATATGGCCCATCAAATGTGCTCATCCATTGCATCATGGCTGATTTATTATCCTTCTCAACCCCATTCTCCTGCCTACACCCCATAACCTTGGATGCACTGACTAATCAAGAACCTATCAAACTTCTGCTTTATATATACCCAAAGACTTGGCCTCCACAGCCATCTGTGAAAATGAATTCCACAGATTCACCATTCCCTGACTAAAGAAATTCCTTCTCATAAGAACATAAGACATAGGAGCAAAATTAGGCCATTCAGCCCATCGAGTCTGCTCCACCATTCCATCTTGCCTGATCCCAGATCCCACTCAACCCCATATGTATACCTCCTCGCCTTGTACTTTGATGTTCTGACCAATCAGAAAACTATCAATTTTTGCTTTAAATATACCCATGGTCTTGGCCTTCACTGCAGTCTGTGGCACAACATTCCACAGATTCATTACTCTCTGGGTTAAAAATTCCTCCTTCCTTCCATTCTAAAGGGATGTTCCTCAATTTTGAGGCTGTGCCCTTTGGTTCTGGACACTCCCACCATAGAAACATCCTCTCCATATCCACCCTATCTAGTCCTTTCAGCATTTGGTAGGTTTCTATGAGATCCCCCAACATTCTTCTAAATTCCAGTGAGTACAGGCCTAAAGCAGCCAAACTTTCCTCACATGTTAACCCCTTCATTCCCAGGATCAAGCTCGTGAATCTCCTCAGGACTCTAACCAGAATCATCCTCATGAACCCCCTATACTCTCTCCAATGACAACACATCCTTTCTGAGATATCGGGCCCAAAACTGTTGACAATATTCCAAGTGCGGCATGACTAGTGTCAAGGCTCAGCATGATCTAATTGCTTCTATATTCCATTCCCCTTGAAGTGAATGTCAACATTGCATTTGCCTTCTTTACCACACACTCAACCTGTAAATTAACCTTCTGGGAGTTGGGCACAAGGATGTCTGAGTCCCTCTGCACCTCTGATGTTTGAACCTTCTCCCCTTTTGGATAATAGTCTGCACTGTTGTTCCTTATACCAAAATGCATTATCCTCAGCACTATCTACTCCTCCACCTTTCTTCATATCATCCGCAAACTTTGCCACAAAGCCATCAATTCCATCATCAAAAGCATTGATAAACAATGTGAGAAGTAGCAGACCAAATTCTGACCCCCTGAGGAACACCATTAGTCACTGGCAGCCAACCAGAAAAGGCTCACTTTAATGCTCCTCCTCCCCTTCACACCCCATCCCTTATTTATTTATTTATTTATTTGTTTATTCATTTATTTTATATATATTTCCCCCTTTTTTTCTCTCTCTCTTTTTTCTCCCTCCATCCCTCTCACTATAACTTCTTGCTTGCTCTCCACCCTCCGGGCTCCCCTCTCCCCTTCTCTTTCTCCCCAGGCTTCCTGTCCCATGATCCTCTCCCTTCTCCAGCTCTTAGATCCATCCCTCCCCTCCTGTCTTCTCCTATCATTTCAGATCTCCCCCTCCCCCTCCCACTTTCAAATCTCTTACTATCTCTTCTTTCAGTTAGTCCTGATGAAGGGTCTCGGCCCGAAACGTCGACTGTACCTTTTCCTATAGATGCTGCCTGGCCTGATGCATTCACCAGCATTTTTTGTGTCTGTTGCATGAATTTCCAGCATCTGCAGATTTCCTCGTGTCTGAGTCACTTTATTCTCACTCGTTGCCTCCTGCCTGTTAGCTATTCCTCTATCTAATCCAGTATCTTTTCCTGTAACGTGATTGTTAAACAACCTCATATGTGGCACCTTATCAAATGCCTTTTGAAAAAACAAGTAAATGACATCCACTGCCTCTCCTTTGTCCACCCTGCTTGTTACTTCCTCAAAGAACTCTAACTGATTTGTCAGGCAAGATTTCTCTTCACAGAAACTATACTGACTTTGACTTTAATTTATCATTTGTGTTCAAGTACCTCAAAATATCTTTCTTAATAATGGACTCCAAATCTTTCCCATCTCTGTTCTAAATATACATCCGTTTATTCTGAGGGTATGTCCCCTGGTCCCAGACTCCTCAGCTATCGGAAGCACCCACTCTATCCTAGGCCTGACTGAAATTGAAGGGAAAGCACTGATAGAGGGAAAAACAAAATAACAATTGATTCAGGAGGTTGAATTTTTATTTTAAATATTTTAAAGAAGCTCCTATTGCTTTTCTTTACTTGGTCTCATGTTCTGAACTTTAAAAGAATGTGCACATTGCTGCCAATTTTGGAGCTTACCATCAATCATTTTTTGGCCCCCAGGTTTTTCTTGATGCCTGATGTAATTTCTGAGTTTTGATGGCCATCTTGGCTAAACTGGGTAAAGACAACAGATTTCATTCCCTGAAAATTACCAGAGGGCATGCATTTAAGGTGTGATGTGTCGGGCAAGTTTTTCATTTTGTTTGTTTACTTAGAAACACAGCGTGGAACAGACCCTACCAGCCCAACAAATCACAGTCCTCAGTTATAGGCATCCGTTAGTCTCATGAGACCGCGGATTTGCGCCTTGGAAGGTTTCCAGGGCGCAGGCCTGGGCAAGGTTGTGTGGAAGACCAGCAGTTGCCCATGCTGTAAGTCTCCCCTCTCCACGCCACCGATGTTGTCCAAGGGAAGGGCATTAGGACCCATACAGCTTGGCACTGGTGTTGTGGCAGAGCAATGTGTGGTGAAGTGCCTTGTTCAAGGACATAACACGTTGCCTCGGCCAAGGCTCGAACTAGTGACCTTCAGATCACTAGACCAACGCCTTAACCACTTGGCCACATGCCAACACTGCCCAGTAAACCACCAATTTAACCCGAGCCTAATCATGGGATAATTGACAATGACCAATTAACCTACTGACCGTTACATCTTTGGACTGTGGGAGAAAAATGGAGCAGCCGGAAGAAACCAATGCACTCACGGTAAGGGCCTACAAAGTTCTTACACAGGGCTTTGGAACCGAGCTCCAATGCCCCAAGCTGTAATAACATTGCACTGGACTATGTTCTATGTTACAGAACGAGCTTGCTTTTGCTTTACAATAATTCAGTGGTTCCATGGTCACTTTGGCCAATACTCTTCTTTAATTGATTAGCCAGGGTATCAAAGGGTATGGGGTGAAGGCGGGGGGTGGGGATGACTGGAAGAATAGGATCAGCTCATAATTGAATGGTGAAGCAGACTCAATAGGCCGAATGGCCTACTTCTGCTCCTATATCTTATGGCCTTAATAGATTCATAGATTCATTCAATTCCTTGAGTTTAAATTCCCCAACTGCTGCGGTGCAATCCAAACTCAGGCCTCGAGCTCCATAGGCTATTTATTTTTATTTATTTTATTATTTTATAGATAGGTAGATTGTGGAATGGACCCCTCAGTACAGCAAGCCACTCTGCCCAGCAACTCACTTATTTAACTCTTTATCAACACTGACCAATTAACCTGCGAACCGGTACATATTTGGACTGTGGGCAGAAACGGGAGCACATGGAGCAAATCAACATGCCCTCAGGAATGACATAGAAAGCTCTTACAGACAACACTGGAATAGAACTCCCAACTCCGATGCCCCGAGCTGTTATAGTGTTGTGCTAACCACTATGCTACCAAGTGTGAAGGGTTTCTGGGCTGGTGGTGGAGGCAAAGATCATTAATTTGTTCAAAGGCTTTTAGTTAGGAACATGAATGTGCAGGAAATGAAGGGATATGAGACATTGTGCAAGTTGAATGGATTAATTTAGATGGGTATTTGATTACTAATTTAATTATTTTGGCACAACATTGTGGGTCAAAGGACTGTTCCTGTGGTGCTGTGTATGATAGTGAAGTGGATTATTAGAGGAGTTGTTGAATTCAGTCCAGACACCAAAACATGCCTGGTACGAGGGTTATTCCTCAAGTTTATAGTGGACTTCTTTTATGACAATGCAGTTTGGCACAACTTGATGGGTCAGAAAGGAATGAAGAATATGTCAATGTAGAGCAGAGAATGGGTTTGTAAATGTGGTGGGAGCAAACGATGTTGGGAATAGTGAGGGTGGAGCGCTGAGGGTGGGGTGTGGGCGGGTGGCAGAGAAGGAATGCCAGACGTGGGGGTGCTGACATGGGTGTCGACATACTGAGCCCTGAGACACCAGGCCAGCTTATTTGATTCCAAACAATTGGTTTATTGATCATTACAGAATGTCTCTCTGGTGTATCCCACTCCCTCCCCTCTCCCTTTCCCTTTCCCCAACCATGATTTCCATCTTCCTGCCCCCTTCCCACTCTCTGCCTGCAATAGAGACCCATATCAGAGTTTTTTGAATTTTTTAAAATTGAATTGACTTTATTTCTTGCATCCTTCACACACGATGAGTAAAAATCTTTATGTTACATCTCCATCCAAATGTGCAATGTGCAATCATAGTAATTTATAAAAAATTATAATAAATAGAACAGTTAATGTAACATAGAAGTCACTCAAATCAGTCTGAGTTAATCAGTCTGATGGCCTGGTAGAAGAAGCTTATCCCGGAGCTTGTTGGTCCTGGATTTTAAGCTGCGGTACCATTTCCCGGATGGTAGCAGCTGGAATAGATTGTGGTTGGGGTGACTCAGGTCCTCAATGATCCTTCCGGCCCTTTTTTCACACCTGTCTCTGTAAGTGTCCTGAAGTTCACAACTACAGATGCGCTGGGCTGTCCACAGCACTCTCTGTGGAATCCTGCCATTGAGGGAGGTACAGTTCCCATACCAGGCAGTGATGCAGCCAGTCCAGATGCTGTCAGTTGTGCCCCTGTAGAAAGGTTTATGACACTCACATATGTTATGAAATGTGTTTTTTTTAGGCAGCAGTACAGCGCAATACATAAAATTACTACAGTGCTGTGCAAAAGTATTAGGTGTCCTGGCTATATATGTGCTGGTTTAAGATGGTGTTTGTGATGTCCAGTGACTTCTTACTAGTGGCAAACAAAACAAAGAATATAACTAAATACTTTATTGACAACACATTCTTGTCAAACTTACAATCAGTGCAAACAATGGAGAGGCGAATGAAGGAGAGGATTGAACCGTACAGTTGTGAGGCAAAGTATAGGTGAGGTCAAGGCATGTTCGAGGCCAAGTCAGGGTGAGGCTGAAACATATTTGAAGCAAAATCAGAGCGAGCGGAGTGGAGCAAAGTCTGAGTGGAGGAGAGATGGATTCGAGGCCTGTCCACCTAAACCGACAGAAAGGTTTGATTGATCTATGTGCCAGGCTGATTTGGAAAGGTTGAGTATGGGCTAAAACATGGCGGTAGGGGTCCAGGCCCAGAGCACACCAATGTGATGGGCTCGGGCCCTAGTGTGAGGAATGACCCAATGTTTCAATGATGCAAACGCTGGGCCAGATGGATTGAAAAGGTAGGGTGTCAGAATAAGAGGCGAGGGTTAGGCCATTCCGCTTGCTGCTCCACAACGTTTACTCAGCTCTGTGCTGAACTGAGGCTGAAGCTGTGGCCTACTCTGGATTCTCCAGGTCTGTGTCTGAATGTCTGTGATGTATACTCGGCTTTGCGCTGAACTGAGGCTGAAGCTGTGGCCTACTCTGGATTCTCCAGGTCTGTGTCTGAATGTCTGTGATGTATACTCGGCTTTGCGCTGAACTGAGGCTGAGGCTGTGGCCTACTCTGGATTCTCCAGGTCTGTGTCTGAATGTCTGTGATGTAAACTCGGCTTTGCGCTGAACTGAGGCTGAGGCTGTGGCCTACTCTGGATTCTCCAGGTCTGTGTTTGAATGCTCCACAATGTTTACTCAGCTCTTGCTGAACTGAGGCTGTGGCTGCATGTCTGTGTCTTCGTGTCTGTGGACTCATTTTTGCTCTAAATGTTATTTGTTTACTTTCATTGCTTGCATGATTTGCTTCTTTTCTCTTTGTACATTGGGTTCTTGATGGTCTTATATAGGTTCTTTTGGGTTTCTTTGTTTTGTGGCTGCCTGTAAGGAGACAAAGCTCACGGTTGTATACCTACAATGATAATAAATGTACTTTGAACTGCCCTTAAGGCTTCTGCACAGTATTGTAGGTCATAGTACAACACAGTACAGGCCCTTCGGTCCACAATGTTGTGCTGATCTTTTAACCTAACACACAATCTCAGCCTTCCCTCTCATATTGCTCATAAACTTCAATTTTCCTTCATCCACGTGCCTACATAAGAGTCTTTTAAATGCCCCAAATGTATTTGCCTCTCCCACCACCCCTGGCAGGGCATTCCAGGTACCATCACTCTCTGTTTAAAAAAAAACTACCCCTGACATCTTATTATTCTTAACTCGAGACTTGGCCCATCCTTGCAGAGAATGGATAAGAGCATGTTATTTTGACACTGTCCAAGGAAACATCATGACGTCATTGAGTCACAGGACTCAACAGCAAAGAAACAGGCCCTTTGGCCCATCTAGCTCATGCCTGGTCCCATCAACCTGCGCTTGGACCATAACCTAGACATCAATGACCAAAGGCCATCAGACTTCTAAGTGGGCAATGAATATTACCTCAATATTTTTTAGGGCTTTTTTGCACAAATTCAAGTTTTAATAATATATTTCTTAATTGTAATCTCTTATTATTAATATGATATTATATTGTAATGCACTGCTGCCACAAAACAACAAATTTTATGACATATGCCAGCGATATTAAACATGACACGAGGAAATCTCCTGACAAAGGCGGGAGACGAGAGGAGAAGATGGCGGTGCACCTGCGTGTGCGCAGTTCCCCAGTGAAAATTGATATCGTATCTGTTAAATAGGGGCCGTGGACAATTCTGATTTGATGGAGAATGGACGTGAAAGCACAAAGGAACATCCGGAGAAATTTCTGAAACGCCCGTTCGCTTCTGTCGTTACTGTGTGGTCAGAAATCTTTTGGAGGGTAGGCCTCAAAATCCCCGGCCTTGCCTGCTTTTGGCAACCGAGAAGGAGGTCGAATCGCTCGGACAGAGATGGCGCTCAGTACTCGGTGTTGGAGAGCTGATCAGAGCTCGAAGTTTTCGGATGAATCAGAGTCGGATTGTGGTCGGCATGGCAGGGAGAGTTTTTCTTCCTTCTCCCGTCTGCATGAGATGTGGGACATTTGAGAAACTTTGAACTTTACTGTGCTCACGGACTTCTTCATCAAGTTATGGTATTGTTACACTGTTTGTAACTATATGTTATAATTATGTGGTTTTTGTTAGTTTTTTCAGTCTTGGTTTGTCCTGTGTTTTGTGATATCACACCAGAGGAAATAATGTATCATTTCTTAATGCATGCATTACTAAATGACAATAAAAGAGGACTACATGTCTTCATAATCATATCATAAGGGTCCCGGCCCTAAACATCGACTGTTTTTTCCTGTGGTTCTGTCTGGCCTGCTGCATTCCACCAGCATTCTGTGGATATTAAACCTGATTCTGATTCAGAGTCAGATTTGGATTCTTTCCTCTCTGGTCCCTCATGTCAATCTGGGGAATTCTAGAGATGAATTTCCAGAAACAAGTTCTATGCGGTACGTTAGGAAGGCCAGAGTAGAAACGTCAGTCATCTTCAGGAAACAAACTGACAGAAACAGTATCAGTCAAACTGTCATGATTTGCAGGCATTCTATATTCCCATTTAACGTATGTAACATTACCCTATCACATCCCCTGGCAGGTGCTGCATCGATGGAACTGCTAAGCTTTTGCTATCTTTGTTTCAGATTCCAAGCCATTGTGGGTTTCTTTCTTGTTCATTACAGTGCTCGCCTAGTCCACTGGGAGCAAATGCAAGTCCTGACACTCTTCCCATGGAATTTCCGCACTCGGGCAGATTCTGTAAACAAAATCTCCCATAGTTTTCAGATTGCAGGAAGATTTCTTTTGTCATTTGAACCTAAATCGGACACTGTGGAAAGTAAAAACAAGATATATCAGAGCATGGTAATTGTTCACAATTATTTACATTTGGAAAGTGCTTCCTTGCATTAACATTTATATTTCATATTTTTTTGAGAAGTCTGAAAAATTAAAATGATCTGTTCAAGTCATTCCCTGAGGCCGTAAAGGGGGAATAATGATGTGTGAGTGTGTGTGTGTGTGTGTGTTTGTGTGTGTGCGTGCGCGTGCATTTAGATATGTCACAACCGCGGACAGTGCCATGAAGTCAGGGCACTCTCGCAGGCGGGCAGCTGAAAGAAGATGACAATCTCACACGTGAGAACGCACACATTCCAGCTAATTAGGGTTTCTTTGTAGTTGCATTCAATTCTATTCCTTTTGTTTCAGTCTTGTCAAGTCTTGATTGAAGCACAACATTGACAACACTCCTGCTTATCTTAGTCCACATTCTGGGCAAGAAATTAATGATTTTGACAGACGTTGTTAAAGGAGTGATACTAATTTAGTTCTAGGTCTCTGCTTTTGAGTGGCAGTGATGGTGTTAGTTTTTAGTTAGCAGCCCTGTTGGCCTAGTGTATATTATTTTCCTTTGTTCTGTACAGATCTTATTAAGACTCAGTAAACTGTTCATTCTGTGACTCTCTGTCCATACTTAACCATCACAGAACTCCTATCAAGATACACATGCATTCGATGCATTAATCTGTGCTTGTGAATATGTGTTTAGATGTGCCCGTGTATAGGTCTGTATCTCTGTGTGTTTATGAGAAAATGAAAACTAATTTCATAAAACTATTCACAGGTTGCTTTAGCTTACTATAGTCTTGTATTATCACTTGCAGACTGGAAATTACTGGAAACGTAGTCATAGTCGTACTTTATTAATCCCAGGGGAAATTGGTTTTCGTTACAGTTGCTCCATAAATAACAAATAGTAATAGAACCATAAATAGTTAAATAGTAATATGTAAATTATGCCAGTAAATTATGAAATAGGTCCAGGACCAGCCTATTGGCTCAGGGTGTCTGACCCTCCAAGGGAGGAGTTGTAAAGTTTGATGGCCACAGGCAGAAATGACTTCCTATGACGCTCTGTGCTGCATCTCGGTGGAATGAGTCTCTGACTGAATGTACTCCTGTGCCTGACTAGTACATTATGTAGTGGATGGGAGACATTGGCCAAGATGGCATGCAACTTAGACAGCATCCATCATATCCATCATCCATGTTTTGAACTGCTAACTTTTCCTTGCCATCACTAGACTTCTCAAAAGTGAGAGCAAGAGGAAATACCTGCCCGCTTTCCATGGGGTGGCCCAGTAGCACGGTGGTTAGCATGAGGCTTTACAGTACAGGCAACCCAGGTTGAACTTCAGCCACTGCCTTTAAAGAGTGTGTATGTTTTCTCCATGACTGCATCGGTTTCCTCCAGGATCTCTGCTTTCCTCCCACAGTTCAAAGACTTACTGATTAGTAGATTAATTGGTCATTGTAAATTGTCCCCTGATTGGGCTGAGATTAAAACTGGGGGATTGCCTATTCTGCACTGTATCTCAAAAGATAAATAAATAATCAAGGAGCTCCTATAGATGGAGGACATAAAAAAGGGAAGAATAAACTAAACATGTTGACAGATTAACACATACAAAATGCTGGAGGAATGCAGCAGCTCAGGCAGCATCTATGGAAATGAATAAACAGTTAACAGTTGACTGTTTATTCATTTCTATAGATGCTGTCTGACCAGCTGAGTTCCTCCAGCATTTTATGTGTGTTGCTCTGGATTTCAAGCATCTGCAGAATCTCTTGTTGACAGATTGGTGGGTGATTTTGTGAGATTTGGGAAGATTGAAAAGAATATTTTTTTGTGACTGACTGTGTGTCTCGAACTTGACCTGTCAGTGCTTGAGTCTCGAAATAGGTGACGGGAAGAGGAAAAAGTGGCAAAGCATTCTGTTCCCCAGCTCTGCAATCCATCACTTTGATAAGTGTGCTCATAAAGACAAAACACCAACTAAGACATCTGAGCTGATACAGGATAAAACACCTTATTGCACTTTCGATGACAATTCTGTTTGAGTGGTCATACACTTCACTTCAGCTATGTTGTGCCCACGGCTAGAAATCTTTCAAAGGATTGTAGAATTCCTTTAAGAATGGCAATTTTGATTCAACTTCCATAAATCATGCCAAGCCGAGCTCAGGCTTCCAAGAAGGTTGAGTGCACCTTGTCACAATAAATAATTTGGAGGTAAAGCCCTGTCGAATGGTCTCGCCCCAAAACATTGAGTGTATTATCTTTCCACAGATGCTGCCTGGCCTGCTGAGTTCCTCCAGCAATTTGTGTTCGTTGCTCAGATTTCCAGCATCTGCAGATTTTCTTTTGTTCGAGGGAGAGGCGATTATTTTGTTCAGGCTTTGGACATCTTTCCAAAAACACACACTAACCCATGAACCCATCCACCCTGCAGAACAGCTTCTTCCCTCAGGCTGCGAGACTAATGAATATCTTGACACCACTGAGGTCTCGTCACTAAAATTGTAAGCTGTTTACTGTTAACCTAATCTGCACACTTGACATGCATTTTGAATTATATTGTATCAATTTATTTGTGGTAATATTTTGTTTTATGTGCTGTGTGTGATCATGGCCCAGAGGAACTTTGTTTCATTTGGTTGTATACAGTGCCTATAAAACGTATTTACCCTCCCACCCCTTCGAAGTTTTTATGTTTTACTGTTTTACAACATTGAATCACACTGGATTTAATTTGGCTTTTGCTTACACTGATAAATTGATCAAAAGAAAAAGAATCCTTTGTGTCAAAGTGAAAACAGATCTCTACAAAGTGATTTAAATTAATTAGAAATATAAAACACAAAATAATTGATTGCATAAGTATTCATCCCCTTTAAAATGATTCAACAAATCATCACTGATGCAGCCAATTGGTTTTAGAAGTCACAGAATTACTTAAACGGAGATTATAGTGTGCAGTCAAGGTATTTCGATTGATTACAATCAATTGAATATACACATTGACTGCACACTATAAATATACACCTACCTGTATCTGGAAGGTCAAGTTGCTGTTGAGTCAGTATCCTGGCAAAAGCTACACCATGATGACAAAAGAACACTCAGAGTAACTCTGAAAAAAGATTGTTGAAAAGCACAAGTCAGAAGACAGATACAAGAAAATTTCCAAGTCATTTAATATCCCTTGGAGAACAGTTTAGTGAATCATTGAGAAATGGAAAGAATATGGCACTGCTGTAAATCTGACTAGAGCAGGCCTCAGAATCTGAGTGACCGTGTAAAAAGGAGTCTAGTGAGAGAAGTCACTGAAGGTCCTCTGGAGGAGTTACAAGCTTCAGTGGCTGAGGTGGGAGAGACTGCACATGCAACAACAGTTGCCAAGGTGCTTCACCAGTCATAGCTTTATGGAAGAGTAGCAAAGAGAAAGCCACTGTTTAAAAAAAACTTAAATGAAATCCCAGATAGAGTTTGCCAGAAGGCATGTGGGAGACTCTGAAATTAGGTGGAAGAAGATTCTATGGTCTGATGAAATCAAAATTTTTAGCTATCAGACTAAACACGTCATCAAAAATACACCTTCCCTACCATGAAGTATGGTGATTGATGCATCATTTTGTAAGAATACTTCATTGCAGCAGTCCCTGGAAGGCTTGTGAAGGGTAGAGGGTAAAATGAATGCAGCAAAACACAGGGAAATTCTGAAGGAAAACCTGATGCAGTCTCCAAGAGAACTGCAACTTAGGAGAAGATTTGTTTTCCGGCAAAAAATGACCCTGGGCAGAAAGCCAAAGCTACACAGGAATGGCTTAAAAACAACAAAGTTAATGTCCTGAAGTGGCCAAGTCAGAGTCTAGACCTCAATCCACTTGAGAATTTGTGGCTGTACTTGAAAAGGGCTGTTCACCCATGATCCCCATGCAATCTGACAGAGTTTGAGCAGTTCTGTAACGAAGAATAGGGAAAAATGTAGTGTCAGATGTGCAAAGCTGATAGAGACCTATCTACACAGACTCAAGGGTTGGAATTGCTGCTGAAGGTGTAGCTACTAGATACTGATTTGAAGGGGATGAACACCCAGACCATCAATTATTTTGTGTATTATAATTGAAATTAATTTGGATCGTTTTGTAGAGATCTATTTTCACTTTGACACAAAAGTATCCTTTTCTGTTGATCAGTGTCAAAAAATCTAAATGAAATCCACTGTGATTCAATGTTGTAAAATAATAAGACATGAAAGTTTCCATGAATACAATTTATTGGCACTGTAGGTGTACTGCCAAGTGGCAATAAACTTAAGCATGAATTTGAACTTGGCAGGGATATCCAGGAACTATGGATATTTGAAGTTTCCTCAGAATGGGAACTGGAATGCATTGCCTGGGGTGGTGGTAGAGACAGGTACATTAGGGACTGGAAATAATTCGGGAAATGTAAAGATTAGGTTGATGATGGTTAGGTTGAGTTGTTCTCCGATCTTGACCATTTACTTGCAAATGTTTCATCACCATGCGAGGAGACATCATCAGCACGCTGTTAATTGTGGTGCGTCCTCCAAATGCTTGGCCTTTGTATATTTTTCAATTAGCTGATTAGTTGCTATTTCCGAAACTCAAACATGACACGGGGAGAAAATCTCGTCGTTAATTGGTTGTGTGGCAAACTCCATGAGTTGTCATCTGGAATTTTTCAGGCATTGGGAACTTCGAAGAGATGGTTAGGAAGGCACTTTATTGTGAGGGAAATAGAGGGATATGGATATTGTGTAGGCAGAAGGGATTCAGTTAGTTGGCCATTTGGTTATTTATTTATTTGGGTTGGCATAAGATTATAGGCCAAAGGGCCCATCCCTGTGTAGTACTGTTCTATGTTCTAACTGCTCCTGCCCATCCAGTGTAATCCTATTTCTTTCATGCAGCAGACTATTTTTTGTTGACGTGTGTGGTTCTGATGGGAGCATTCTCCTCTTCAGCTTCACAACTGGTCTATTTATATGCCTTTTCCCCACCTTTCTGTGTCCTCTCCAATTTATTTAGCATTGCTAATTTATTCAGCAATGTGAGAAATTTGAACTGAGGTGATCTTGGGGTAGAATTTGATGGTTGTAGAGGTGAGGTCAGTGGAAAGGAGGATTAACCAGGCTGTAAAGAGCTCTATTAACAGCAGTGAAAAGGTGGCAGAGAGGAGGCCAGGGAGAGTGGGAAGAGACAGTGTGCAGATAACAGTTCATGTAACCGGAAACTGGGTAGATGACCCCAGGAACAATCATAGAAGCAGGAATTTTAATGATCCTGATTATCTTTCCTTTAAATAAAACAATTGGATAGGTTATTATTGGCTTGGCTGATATTTGCTGCCCACTTGACATCAACGTTTAGTTCTCATATTTTCTCATTCAGCCATGTGTGTACGCTAGCTCGCAGGACAGTTTCTTCAACCCCATCCTGTCATTCCCCTGCTATGTATTTTTCTCCGTATTTTCATCGAAGTGGCACAGTAACGCATCAGCTATTTAAGTGGAGTGTAAACTTTGACAACGAGCGCTCCAACCGGAATCATTTGAGCGCTCTCCACTTGTTTTCCTGGAGCTCCAGTTTTCCCCCAACATCCCAAAATATGCCAGGTGGCAGATATAGAGTCATCAGAGCAAGGAAAGTCCATTCTAATCAAGGTGACCTTTTCCTCCCCCATTCTCATGACCTGCCCATCACCTCCCTCTGATTCCTCCACCTCCTTCCCTTTCTTCCATGGTTCAGTGTCCTCGCCTATCAGAATCCTTCTTCTTCAGCCCTTTACCTCTTTCACCTATGACCATCCAGCTTCTTACATCATCCTCCTTCTCACCTATCCACCTTCCCCCTCAACTGCTCCCACTTAAGACCATAAGATATAGGAGCAGGAAGTCCTGAAAACACACTGTGCAAATACATAAAGAAGGAAATAAGAAGAATAAATAAAGCAATAATATTGCAAACATGAGGTGACGAGTCCTTGAGACTGAATGCGTAGGTTGTGGGATTATTTCAATGATGGGGAAAGTGAAGCTGAGTGACAAAAGTGCAAATTAAACGTGGAACAAGCAATGTGGGGAATGTCCTCAGTGAATACTTCTCTATTACACTCAGTATCTAACTTTATTAGATACATCCTTTACCTAATAAAGTGCCCACTAATTATATATTTGTGGTCTTCTGCTGCCACTTTATTAGGTACACCTGTATATCTGTTTATTGATGTAAATATCTAATCATGTGTCAGCAATTCAATGCATGTTGTGATTGTTAAGAGGTTCAGTTGTTTTACAGACCAAATATGAGAATGTTATCTATGTGACGTTGACCGCGGAGTGATTGTTGATGCCAGTCAGGGTGATTTGAGTATATCAGGGACTACTGACTTCTAGCAATTTTTTTTCGGAGATACAATGTGGAACAGGCACCGCCCTGTAGCTCGTCGATTTAACCTTAGCCTAATCACAGGACAATTTACAATGACCATTTAACTTACTAACCGGCATGTCACTTGACTGTGGGAAGAAACTGGACCATCCGGAGGAAACCCATGCGGTCACGGGGAAAACATACAAACTCCTTTCAGGAAAGTGCCAGAATTGAACTCTGAGCTCCAACAAACCCCCCCCCCCCCGCTGTAATAACGTTGTGCGAAATGCTCTGCTGCTGTGGTGCCCCAACAAATGATTTTCTCACACAGCAGTCTCTCGGATTTACAGAGAATGGTGCAAAAATCCAAAAAAAAAGACATCGAGTGAGCAGCAGTTCTGTAGGCAAAAGTGCCTTGTTAATGAGAGAGGTCGCAGAGGAATGGGCGGACTGGTTCAAGCTGACATGAAGGAGACAGTAACCCAGAAAACCACATTTTACAACAGTGGTGTACAGAAGAGCATCTCTGAATGCAAAACACGTAGTGCACGTATTGGATGGGCTACAGCAGCAGAAGACCACAAGCATACTCTCAGGGGCCACTACAGTAGCCACAGGCAGTAGCTAATAAGGTGACCATTGAGTGTGGACACACCATTGCAAGCAGCCTTAGTAGTACATAGAACATAGAGCATGACCATAATTCCATAAGGCATAGGAGCAGAATTAGGCCATTCAGCCCATCGAGTCTGCTCCGTCATTCGAATATGGCTGATCCTGGATCTCATTCAACCACATACACCTGCATTCTCTCCATATCCTTTGATGACCCGACTGATCGTAGAACGTAGAGGAGTACAGCAGAGGAACAGGCCATTCAGCCCACAATGTTGTGCCGAGCCAGCTAAAAAAACAAATCAAAAACACCTAAGTACTCAGTGGGACTAGGCAGAAAATAGTTTGGCACAGCCAAGAAGAGCCAAAAGGCCTGTTTCTGTGCTGTAGTTTTTCTATGCTTTCTATGGTTTCTACTAACCCTCCTATCTATACCATGTCCCTATCCCTTCATCCATCTTACCGCCAAATGACTATCCAAATATCTTTTTAATGCCTCTGAAGTGTTTGCCTCTACCAGCATACCAGGCAGCGCATCCTAGGCATCCACAACTCGTTAAGCAAAAAACTTACCCCTCACTTCCCCTTTGAACCTACCCCCTCTCACCTTCAATGCATGCCCTCTGGTAATAAACAGTGAAACCCTGGGAAACAGATGCATTCTGTTCACTCTATCTATGCCTCTTATAACCTTATAAACCACGATCAGATCTCCCCTCAGCCTCAGGCATTCCAGAGAAAACAAACCAATATTATCCAGCTTCCTGTGATAGCACATCCCCTCTAAACCAGGCAGCACCCTGGTGAATCTCTTCTGCACCCTCTCCAAAGCCTCAACATCCTTCCTATAGTGGGGTGACCAGAACTGTATGTGTGTGCAATACTCCAGATGTGGCCTAACTACATAATTTGCAACATAAGGAAAAAAGGCGTAGAATACGTTCTACTCAACTGCTTAGACTAATAGGTTCCTTAAGGTTGTTATAGCCAGGGGTGATAATGAGATTAAGCTCCCACTGCCTATTAAATGCTCCCAATGGCATGCACCTCAAATAGCCTCTGATAACCAAGTCCAGCTCCTGCATATTAGTCCATAAGGTATCCTGATCTACTTATAATACATGTGGAGGAATTGATACAATGATATCACACCAGACACAATCTTTGAGAGACAGAGTTAAATTTCACAAAGTACAATTCAAACCCAATCTATAATTGTACTAAAATGTATCAGCAAAGATTCAGAGACATTCAAAAAGTGTTTGCACCTGAAATATGTCAGTATTGTCTTACTTATATTTGTGACAGAGAGCACTACATAGCCCCACTCCATACATATGCACATTTATACACAAACACACACACACACACACACGGACACAGACACAGACACACACACACACACACACACACACACACACACACACATGCACACAGACACACACACACACACACAAACACACACACATATACACACACAGACACAGAGACACAGCGACATATACACATACAAGTACAGACACAGACACAGATACACACACACACACACACACACACACACACACACACACACAGAGTCACACACAAACACATTTGCCTTGCCATTTTGCAATTGTGCTGAGCATATGCTCTTCAATGTCTTCCCTGGTATATCTCATATCAGGCCCTAAAGGGTTTGGCTTTCCCGCCATACACATGTCTTTACAGGGATGTGTAAATGTGTATATGTTGCTTGTATACAGTATTTAAGGTAGATATTTCTGTTTATTTTTAATATGATTGTATTGTGGGGTGCAGCATATTCTAGTCTGAAGTTAACTTAGAGGGTAATTGAAGATGGTATGCCCTGATGAACAACAGATGGTGTAATCTCAGTCACATTTCCGTGAAAGAACAAATCTGTAGTTTGGACATCGAACTGCTTGCTGTGAGCTTGCGTCCATTTTATCTACCGTATGAGTTCAGCTACGCCATATTGCTCATTGTTTACATTCCACCTTCCCGACGCAGTCCCGATGTTGCATGTGATGTCATACACACTACCGTTGGAAGGCTCCACCCCAATGCGTTCATTACAGTATCAGAAGGCTTCAACTATGTTTCTCTCTCGACAGCCCTAACCACCTTTGATCAGTTTGTCAAGTGTCACACAAGAGAAAATAAAACTCTGGATCTCTTGTATGTAAATGCTAAAGATGCATACAGCTCCACAGCTCTCCCCCCACTTGCAAGATCAGATCACAACCTGGTTCTCCTCATTCCCTTGGATAAGCCCAAAGTTGTTGTTGTTGTTCGTCCATCATACGTCGATGAGGACCTCAACACCATTATTGGTGGTGTCGAGACTAGCGCGTGACTTAGATTTAAGTGAGGGAGAGTTGCGCAGCGTCAGCCTCAATCTCTGTTCCCAATTCCCATCTGGATCCAGCGGCAAGACAGAGTTGAGACGGCTGGAGATAGGACTAGGCGCGGTGGATGACCAGGACGTTTTCTGTGTCTTGTCTTGTTCTACACATTCCACGACGCTTGCAGAGACCGCCTTCTTGACCGTTGGACCTTCCATTGGTCTCGCCCGCTCAATCCATCGGAGTCTGTCTTCACATGCTGGGATAGACAACTCCCTATCTCACCGAGGGTTTGAGACCCGTCAGCTACCCAAAGTACAGCAACTAGCTACCACCAAATTGGTAAAGAAAAGGTCTCCAGAGGCCAACAAGGCCTTGAGGGGGTGGTTTGAGGTTACTGATTGGAATGTGCTTTGTGAACCATACCAGGAGGACATTAACAGACTTACTGCTTGCATCATTGGCTACATCAACTTCCCAACCACAAAAAGAGGGCCTTTAGATCAGAAGACGAGGAAGGATTAAAACATGTGGAGAGGGAGCTAAAGGAGAAGATCAAGGTGGCTAAAGAGCAATATAGAAGAGTGCAGGAGAACAAGCTTGGGCAGAGTAGTACACGGGAGGAGTAGAGAGGCATGAAAAACATCACTGGCTTCAGTCAGCCTAGCTGTAGAGCCTCAGAATGCAGCTCTGAATGGGCAAATAAGTTAAACCAATTCTTCAATAGGTTTGAAATTGCCCATCTGTTCACACACCTCTCAGTACACCAGTCCAGGTGCAAAGGCACCCAATGCTCCCTCAGCACCAATACCTCCCCTCCTCCCTCTTCCCCCTTCCAGTTCAACTCATGGTTGAACAACACAGGCTACCACTGTGCTCAGCCCATCCTTGCCCTGCACCTACCTTCCACACCTCTACATACTAACCGCTATTGTCCCGATCTTCACCTCCCCCAACCCCTACCTTCCACCAACTCCCCAGTCATCATAGACTCAACTTCTCTGGGGTAACTCAGGCATGGCAAAGCATTGGGACTGGATGGTGTGAACTCCAGGGTCCTGAATGAGTGTGCTGAGCAGCTGTGTGGGGTTCTCCAGCAGCACTTCAATATGAGATTCAGCCTGGAAAGGGTTCCGACTGTGTGGAAAACATCAGGTGTGGTCTCGGTACCCAAGAAGGGCCAATCAGAAGTCCTGAATGACTATCGTCTAGTGGCCCTGACCTCACACATCATGAAGACCCTGGAGAGGCTGATCCTGACTCAGCTCCGACCCCTGGTCAGATCAACCCTCGATCCCCTGCAATTTCCCTACCAGGAGCACATTGGAGTCGATGATGCTATCATTTACCTTCTGAGCAAAGTCTACTCCCATATGGCAGCACTGTGAGGATCATGTTTTTTTGATTTCCCAAGTGCCTTCAATACCATACAGCTTGCATTGCTGGGGGAAAAGCTCCTTTAAACGCAGGTTGGCACTTTCATAGAACATAAAACATAGAAGTTTACAGCACATTACAGGCCCTTCAGCTCACAATGTTCTGCTGACCATGCAACTACCCTAGAAACCCTCCAGCAGGACTCGAAATGGCCGGAAACATCAACTGTGCTTTTTCCCATAGATGCTGCCTGGCCCATTTCGTTCCTTCAGCAGTTTGTGTGTGTTGCTCGGATTTCCAGCATCTGCAGATTTTCTCTTGTTTGTGACAGAAATAAAGTAGTCATCTGCTAGATTTTCTCCACAATCATGTTGCTTTTGATTGCGATAAAGTGTCACTTTATGGACATACAATCAATCTATGCATAGAAACTATCTTATGCACCACTCCCGTCAGAGAGAAGGCTACATAGTATCCACACTGGGATTACCAAACTCAAAAACAGTTACTTTCCCAAAGCAGTAAGGCTGATCAACACACCCACCTACTAAAGCCCAATTTATGCTTCTGTGTCAAATGTACGCCATAGGTATGGCATAGCCGCGTACCCTATGCTGTACTCTACGCCAAACCCCACGCCATAGCCTAACGTGCACCGCTCCCAAAATGTAACTACGCGTTGCGGTGACGCAGAACGGAACAACTATGATAGGTCCGCTTGGTAGCATTGCATTTTCTCCTACGCATTTCCGGTTGCTTCTTCTTCTCTGCCATTTCAGAATGAAGAAGGAAGAGAGAAGAAGAATGTGAGTTGGAGAACTCCAACATGATACGCTCAGTTTCAATCGCCATTGTTTGAAGTACAGGAAGAAACTCAACACAGTGGCATAAGCCCTACCGCCAACTAGCGTTATGGCGGTGAATTGCCAATACACAAACATAAATGCTCACAACGGCGTAGGCCACTTGCGTAGGCTACGGCGTAGCCCATAAGCACAAGTATAAATCAGCCTTAACTCCACCACTACTTTATCAGTTCCTGTCAATCACTTTATGTACAGGTACAGGAGCCTGAAGGCACACATGCAACGATTCAGGAACAGCTTCTTCCCCTCTGCCACCTAATTTCTGAATGGACAATGAACCCATGAACGCCACCTCACTACTTCTTTTATTTCTATTTTGTGCTACTTATTTAACCTAAATAATTAATATACACATATATTCACTGTAATTCAGTTTTTTTCTTTTCTATTATTATGTATTGCTTTGTACTGCTGCCACAAAGTTAACAAATTTCACGGCATATGCCAGTGATATTAACTCTGATTCTGATTTTGATTTCTGTGCCCAGCATCACATTATGGACACACAATCAATCTATGTATATAAGCTATCTTATGTATCTGCATTTATTGTGTTTATTTTTATTATTGTGCTCTTCATCTTATTGTGTTTTCTTTGTGCTGCATCGGATCTGGAGTAGCAATTATTACATTCTCCTTTACACTTGTGAACTGGAAATGATGTTAAACACTTGAATCTTGAATCCTTTACAGCTTTGCTTGACGCTTTGCTATGGTTGAGGTACTGGCTCCCAGGACTACTATGCATACCTTATCATTTCCTGTCAGGGTCACCCAATGTACAAACTTTGTACAAAGACTCCTGTGCCTAGTGTCACTTTATGGACATACAATCAATCTATGTATAGAAGCTATCTTATTGTATTTTTGTTTATTATTGTGCTACTTATTATGTTTTTTGTGCTGATTCAGATCTGGACTGACAATTATTTTGTTCTGCTTTACACTTGTGTACTGGAAATAACATTAAACATTAAATGACCTTAAACAATAAACAATCTCAGAGCTTTCACTTATACAAGTACAGCAATCCCAGACTAAGAGGCAGAATGCAACTTTAACATCTCATGTATCCCTCTGCGTGTTTTTGATACAATCTTTGTGGTTGCTTGCTTGAGGGAGATAGAGGACTGGAAGTAATTATTGGAGGACCAAGGTTTAATGATACACTGACCTTGCTCTTTTATTCCTTGACTTTCTCACTCATAGAAGATCAGCTGCTCAGTGCTCTGGTCTCTTTCCCCTTGGGCATGTAATGATTGAGGACAATCTTGCTTTCGTTCATGCCACATCACTCTTTATGACACCTCAGGGCTCTGTGGCTACAGGACATGACTTGACTTTCCTATTGTTTCTCAATTTCATTCTGGCCAGGCGGTAAAAGGAGTCAGCGAGCGGGGGTGGGGAAGAGGAGTAGACTGGAGCGAGGTCAAGTTATTCGGCTGCTCATGAAGCAATATTTGTTGATCTTGGAGGACCTCCACAGACATGATTATTTATTTTGTTTAGAGACATGGCAAGGAAAAGGCCCCATCAGCCCAACGAGGCATGCCACTTGGCAATCCACATACTAAACACTGAAGGGCTGCATGGGAGGGATAGCACTCCTGATGAAGGGGCTTGTCGTGTCCCTTCTGGGACAGCTCCCTCACCTTTGGTCCCTACTGGACATTCAGTTCTCACCTGTGGCTCCTGATGAAGAGGCTTGTGGTGTCCCTTCTGGGACAGCTCCCTCACCTTTGGTCCCTACTGGACATTCAGTTCTCACCTGTGGCTCCAAGTAGCTGTTCGCATGCAATGGCAGCTACAACCAGGGACATCGCTTCGACAGGCCGGCTAAACCAGGTGGGGGTAGCCATCAGGTTTCATATCTGGTGAGATAGGGACATGCCTGCCCTAGAATGTGAAATCAACTCTGACGGACAGAGAGGACAAGACCTACAGTGAGATTCAACGGCCAGGAAGGCAGTTCGGTAACACTCCGTGGAGAGCGAACAGCATGATAAGGCACAGAAGTCATGCCCCTCCACTGCAACCAAGGAAGACCCCAGTTTGTGGTTTGTGATGACTACTCGTACCACTGGACCCAGTTCTGCAATGTCAAGAGAGTGGAACTGCCCCAGCGCAACTTTAAAAATTCTCCTACTCAGGTTTCCTGTCACTGTGAGATAGAGCAGACAATCTCCAATCACAGGAATTCTCCTGAATATTCTGTCACAGCACACAGTCCTATAATAGCTTTACCCTGAGACTCAGGTGATCTCTACACAGTGACAGAGTCTGCACTTTCATCCAGACTCAGTCTGTGAGTTAGTCAATGATGTGCCAGATGGGTCCCAACTCAAGTCATGCATTGTATGTAATTATCAAGGTTAATTATAGGAACAGACTGATCATTTTATAGCTTACCTGGATTCTGAGCCTAGGGAATGAGATAACGTGCCTTGGCTTGAATGGAACACACAGAAAATGCTGGCGGAATTCAGCAGGTCAGGCAAGTCTATAAAAATGAATAAACACTCATCGTTTTGGGCCGAGACCATTCATGGCGACTGGTCAGGATGGTGGAGAAAGCCAGACTAAGAAGGTGGAAGAAGGGGAAAAAGGAGCAGGGATCAGGGATTCAGACTTCTGGATAAATATGACCTCTTCTAGGGCAGGTGGGATCTGTACAAAAGGGACAGATTGCACTTGAATCTAAGGGGGAGCAATATTCTTGTGAGCAGGTTTACTAGAGCTGGTGGGAGTGGTTTAAACTAATACGTCAGGGGGATGGGAACCAGTATGATAGAGCTAAGGATAAGTCAGCAGGTTTACAAGTCGAGGATGAGTGTAACATCAATGTCAGGAAGGACAAACCAATGACTAAGCACAAATGCAGACAGCGCGAAGAGATAAATTGTACCATGGAGGCAAAATTCAAAAGGGCAAAGAATGCAGGTCTGAAGGTGCTGTACTTAAATGCATGTAGCATTTGGAATAAGGTGGACGAACTTGTAGTGTAATTAGAGATTGGTCAGTATGACGTTGTGCACATCACTGAATCTTGGCTGAAAGAAGGCCGTAGTTGGGAGCTTAACATCAAAGGATATAATTTGTATCGAAAGGACGGGCAGGAAGGCACAAGCAGTGGTGTGGCTCTGTTGGTAAGAGATGGACTTACATCTCTATAAAGAGGTGACATAGGGTCAGAGAATGTTGAATCTTTGTGGGTGGAGTGAAGAATTTGCAAGGGTGAAAAAACCATTATGAGAATCATATCTAGGCCTCCAAATAATAGCCAAGATGTAGGGTTTAAATTGCAAAGGGAGCTGGAAAAAGCATGTAATAGGGTAATGACGCAATTGTAATGGAGACTTGAATATGAAAGGGAATTGGGAAAAATCGGATTGGTGTTGGATCGCAAAAGAGGAAATTTGTTGCAGCACACACAAAGTGCTGGTGGAACGCAGCAGGCCAGGCAGCATCTATAGGAAGAAGTACAGTCGACGTTTCGGACCGAGACCCTTCGTCGGGACTAACTGAAAGCAGAGATAGTAAGAGATTTGAAAGTGGGAGGGGAAGGGGGAGATCCGAAATGATAGGAGAAGACAGGAGGGGGAGGGATGGAGCCAAGAGCTGGACAGGTGATTGGCAAAAGGGATACAGTGCTGTAGAAGGGAGAGGATCATGGGATGGGAGGCCAAGGGGGAAGGAAAGGGGGAGGGGAGCCCAGAGGAAGATGGAGATCAGGCAAGGAGTTATAGTGAGAGGGACAGAGGGAGAGAAAAGAGAGAGAGAAAAAAGGGGAAAAAATAAAAAATAGTAAATAAATAAATAAGGGATAGAGTAAGAAGGGGAGGAACCTGCAAGATGGCTTTTTAGAGCAGCCTGTGCATGAGCCTACGAAGGGAAAGGCTATCTTAGATTGGTGTTGTGTAATTACCCAGATCTTATTAGGGAGCTTACTCAGAAGGAATGTTTAGGAGGCAGTGTTCATGATATGATTGAATTCACACTGCAGTGTGAGAGGGAGAAGCATAACTCACATCAATCAGTGTTAGAATGGAATAAAGGGAATTACAGAGGCATGACAGAGGAACTTGTCCAAGTGGATTAGAGAAGGACATTGCCGAGCAGAGCAGAGCTGGCTGGAGTTTCTGGGAATAGTTCATAAAGAGCAGAACAGATATGTCCACAGAGGAAGACGTTCTCAAATGGCAGGGGCAGGCAAGAGAAGTTAAGGATGGCATAAAAACCAAGGAAAGGGCATATAAGGTAGCAAAAGTGAGTGGGAAGTTTTAAAAATTCAACAAAAGGCAACTGAAAAAATAATAAGAAAGGAAAAGATAAAATATGAGGGCAGACTAGCCAATAAAATGAAGCAGGACACCAAAAGATTTTTCAGTTATATAAAGAGTAAAAGAGAGGTGGGAGTTGATATTGAACCACTGGAAAAT
Source organism: Mobula birostris (assembly GCF_030028105.1). Lineage (NCBI taxonomy): Eukaryota > Metazoa > Chordata > Chondrichthyes > Myliobatiformes > Myliobatidae > Mobula > Mobula birostris. The sequence continues at coordinate 246,603,334 of NC_092370.1, read as the reverse complement.
GATGCTGGTGAGGTAGTAATGGGGGATAAAGATGAACTTAATGGGTACTTTGCATCTGTCTTCAGCGTGGAAGACACCAGCAGTGTGTCATCAGTGTCCGAGAGCTGGAGTGAGTGAAATTGCTATTACAAAGGAAAAAGTGACAGTTAACTCAAAGATCTTAAGCTGGATAAGTCACCTGGACCAGTTAGACTACATCCCAGAATCCTGAAAGAGATTGCTGAAGCGATAACAATGCATTGGTCATGAATTTTCAAGAATCAATTGATTCTGGAATGGTCCTGGAGGACTGGAAAATTGCAAATGTCACTCCACTCTTTAAGAAGGGAGGAAGTCAAAAGGAAGGAAATTATAGGTTACTTAAGCTAACCTCAATGGTTGGAAAGTGTTGAAGTCTATTATTTAGGGTGAGGTTTTGGGGTACTTGGAAAATAATGATAAAATAAGTCAAAGTTAGCATGGTTTATGTGAAGGGAAATGTTGCCTGACAAATCTGTTAGAGTTCTTTGAGGAAGTAACAAGCAATCTGAACAAAGAAGAGGCAGTGGTTGTCATTTACTTGGATTTCAGAAGGCATTTGATAAAGTGCTACACATGAGGCTGCTTAAGAAGATAAAATCCTATGACATTACAGGAACAATACTGGCATGGATTGAGGAAAGTCTGACAGTCAGGAGGGAGCAAGCGGGAGTAAAAGGGGCCTTTTCTAGTTGGCTGTCAATGGCTATTAGTGTTCCTTAGGGGTCATATTGGGACTGCTAATTTTCACATTATTTGTCAATGATTGGGATAATGAAATTGATGGCTTTGTGGCAAAGTTTGCAGATGATACGAAGATAGGTGGAGAGTTAGATAGTGCTGAGGAAGCAATGCAATTGCAGCAGGACTTGGACAAATTGGAAGAATGGATAAAAAAGTGGCAGATGGAATACAGTGTTGGGAAATGTATGATAATGCATTTTGTTAAAAGGAACAATGGTGCAGGCTATTATCCAGATGGGGAGAAGGTTCAAACATCAGAGGTGCAGTGGGACTTAGGAGTCCTCATGCAAGACTCCCAGGAGGTTAATTTACAAGTTGAGTCTGTGGTAAAGAAGGCAAATACAATGTTGGTATTTATTTCAAGGGGAGTAGAATGTAGAAGCAAGGAGACAGTGCTGAGCCTTTATAAGACACAAGTCAGGCCACATTTGGAGTATTGTCAACAGCTTGGGCCCCATATCTCAGAAAGGATGTGTTGTCATTGGTGAGAGTCCAGAGGAGTTTCATGAGCTTGATTCTGGAAATGAAGGGGTTAACTTATGAGCAGCATTTGGCAGCTTTGGGCTATACTCATTGGAATTTAGAAGAATGCATGGGGATATCATTGAAACCTCTCAAATTTTGGAGGGGCTAGATAGAGGGGATGTGGAGAGGATGTTTCCTATGGTGGGCTGCCCAGAACTAGAGGGCACAGCCTCAAAATTGAGGGGTGACCCTTTAGAACAGAGGTAAGGAGGAATTTTTTTAGCCAGAGATTAGTAAATCTGTGGAATGCTCTGCCACAGACTGCAGCAGAGACCAGGTCCGTGCATGTATTTAAGGCAGAAGTTGATTGTTTGCTGACCAGTCAGGACATCAAAGGATATGGGAGGAAGGCAGGTGCATGGGGTTGAGTGGGTTCCTGATCAACCATAATGGAAAGGCAGAGCAGACCCGATGGGCTGAATAGCATAATTCTGCTCCTATGTCTTAAGGTCTTATAGACGATTTAGAAGGTAATAGGTAAAGCCAGGTGAGTAGGGGGAGATGTAGTGAGAAACTGGGAAGTGATAACAGCATGATAATTCTTGACTGTGTCTCTTCCCACTCTGTCTCTTATAAAAGTGCTATTCCGTTTTCTCAGTTCCACGGTCTCCGCCACATATGTTCCCAACATGAGTTTTCCTCTCCAGAACATCAGGGATGTCCTCCTTCTTTAAATCAGGGTTTCCCTTCATTCACCATTTTTGCTGCCCTCACTCACTTCTCCTCTATTTCCTGGACATCCGTGCTCAGCCCATCTTCCCGCTGACTAACAGTGATCAAGTTTACCACCTTTGTATCCAATACGTCATTTCCACAGCTTCTACCATCTCCAAAGAGATACTACTACCAAACGCACCTTTACCTCCCCCACTTCCCACCTACTCCACATTTTCAGTAGGGACTGCTGCTTCCGTCATTCCCTTGTCCATTCATCCCTCCCCACTAATCTCCTTTCCAGCAATTATCCCTGCCAACAGCCAAAGTGCCATACCTGCTCATTCACCTCCTTCCTCACCTCCATTCAGGATCCCAAGCAGTCTTTCCCGGTAAGGCAACACTTCACCTGCGAATTTGCTGGAGTCACCTATTGTATCCGGTGCTCTCAATGCAACCTTCTCTACACTGGTGAGAAATTGTCCAGTACCTATGCTCCATTCAATAAAAGCAGAACTTCCTGGCAGACAACCATTTTGATCCTATTCCTATTCCCATTGTAAAATGTCAGTCCATGGCCTCCTCTCATGCCACTCTCAGAGTGGAGGAGCAACACATCATACTCCCTCTGGATAGCCTCCAGCCTAATGGCATGACCATCAATTTCTCCTTCAGGTGAAAATATTTTTTCCTCCCTCTTCCCCACTCTGGCTTCTTACCTTTTCTCCTCACCTGCCTATTTCCTCTTCCTGGTGCCCCTCCTTCTTCCTAGCCCATTCTCCTCTTCTATCAGATTCTTCCTTCCCCACCCCTTTATCTTTCCCACCCTCCCAGCTTCACCCATCTCCTTCTAGCGATCCTCCTTTCCTTCCATTCTTTTTTATTCTGGCATATTCCCACTTCCTTTTCAGTCCTGATGAAGGGTCCTGGCCTGAAAAGTCAACTGTTAATTAACTTCTGCAGATGCTGCTCAACCTGCTGAGTTCCTACAGCATTTTGTGTGTATCGCTTTAGATTTCCACTATCTGTAGATTTCCAGTGTCCGGCTAAAGAAATTCCTCCTTATCTGTGTTCTAAAGTACTGCAGTATCTCAGACAGGTTGCCTTGAAGTTACTTGCAATTTCAAGATGGAGGAGGAAAATAAATAATTCTACAATCCTGACAAAAGTGAGTTTGGGCCCACTTTGCACATTGTCTTTAACTTTTCACCAGTTTATTAGATCCATTTGTTGAGATGAAGGGGGTAGAGGATGTTTGATGTTTCCTAAAACCACATTGAGAACACCTCTTGAAACTATAGCTGTGTGTCATACAACCTGCATGGTAATGGCATACGAATAATCCATAGATAGCGATCTCTGAATTCATCTGAAATAGCTGTGCTTCATTTTCACTTGTCACTTACTTGATACTGCATGATTTTTTACAGTTTCAAAAACATTGTAAGAGCATAAAAGACTTCTCTGTGAGGGCTACAAAAACATTGCAAAAGCTGATTAGATCACAGGCAGTGACATGTCATCCTGCCCTCATATTTATGTGGGCTCAAGCATCAAATATCTCCTATATCGTTGTTTGCATAATGTGAATTTCAGAAAGCAAATGTTTATAATGTACAGGTGAAATGGAGTGTGACAGTGTTTGTACGTTGTGCAACTTGGTGCAAAGCACACTGTTTATATTGTACATTTACCAAGCCTTTGTGGTCTGTAACCTCGGGGCAATCCATACATTGATGGAGTTTGAGCACAGCAAATTGAACAATCTTAGTTCCTATGCAAACTTCCATAGAAATTCTAGCCTCTTGAATACTGATGACTGGAAATTTAAGGAAAGATAAGACCATTAAGTGGCTATCTTTCTTCTTTAACAGTTATCTTTGGTTCAAGGGTGAAGTAAAGTAAATTTATTATCAAAGTACATATATGTCAGGGTGGCGGGGTGGAGACACATCTCTACCGGAGGAAGTGTGAAGTGCTCCATCCCTCCACTAGAACATAGAACACAGAATAGCACAGCACATTACAGGCCCTTCGGCCCACAATGTTGTGCCGACCATATAACCCCCCAATTTAAATTTTTCCATATACCTGTCTAGTAGTCTCTTAAACTTCACTAGTGTATCTGCCTCCACCACTGACTCAGGCAGTGCATTCCACGCACCAACCACTCTCTGAGTAAAAAACCTTCCTCTAATATCCCCCTTGAACTTCCCATCCCTTACCTTAAAGACATGTCCTCTTCTATTGAGCAGTGGTGCCCTGGGGAAGAGGCGCTGGCTATCCACTCTATCTATTCCTCTTATTATCTTGTACACCTCTATCATGTCTCCTCTCATCCTCCTTCTCTCCAAAGAGTAAAGCCCTAGCTCCCTTAATCTCTGATCATAATGCATACTCTCTAAACCAGGCAACATCCTGGTAAATCCCCTCTGTACCCTTTCCAGTGCTTCCACATCCTTCCTATAGTGAGGCGACCAGAACTGGACACAGTACTCCAAGTGTGGCCTAACCAGAGTTTTATAGAGCTGCATCATTACATCACGACTCTTAAACTCTATCCCTCGACTTATGAAAACTAACACCCCATAAGCTTTCTTAACTACCCTATCTACCTGTGAGGCAACTTTCAGGGATCTGTGGACATGTACCCCCAGATCCCTCTGCTCCTCCACACTACCAAGTATCCTTCCATTTACTTTGTACTCTGCCTTGGAGTTTGTCCTTCCAAAGTGTACCACCTCACACTTCTCCAGGTTGAACTCTATCTGCCACTTCTCAGCCCACTTCAGCATCCTATCAATGTCCCTCTGCAATCTTCGACAATCCTCTACACTATCTACAACACCACCACCCTTTGCGTCATCTGCATACTTGCCAACCCACCCTTCTACCCCCACATCCAGGTCGTTGATAAAAATCATGAAAAGTAGAGGTCCCAGAACTGATCCTTGTGGGACACCACCGGTCACAATCTTCCAATCTGAATGTATTCCCTCCACCATGACCCTCTGCCTTCTGCAGGCAAGCCAATTCTGAATCCACCTGGCCAAACTTCCCTGGATCCCATACCTTCTGACTTTCTGAACAAGCCTACCATGTGGAACCTTGTCAAATGCCTTACTAAAATCCACATAGATCACATCCACTGCACTACCTTCATTTATATGCCTGGTCACCTCCTCAAAGAACTCTATCAGGCTTGTTAGACATGATCTGCCCTTCACAAAGCCACGCTGACTGTCCCTGATCAGATCATGATTCTCTAAATGCCCATAGATCCTATCTCTAAGAATCTTTTCCAACAGCTTTCCCACCACAGACGTAAGGCTCACTGGTCTATAATTACCCGAACTATCCCTACTACCTTTTTTGAACAAAGGGACAACATTCACCTCCCTCCAATCCTCCGGTACCATTCTCGTGGACAACGAGGACATAAAGGTCCTAGCCAGAGGCTCAGCAATCTCTTCCCTTGCCTCATGGAGCAGCCTGGGGAATATTCCATCAGGCCCTGGGGACTTACCTGTCCTAATGTATTTTAAAAACTCCAACACTTCCTCTCCCTTAATATCAACATGCTCCAGAACATCAACCTCACTCATATTGTCCTCACCATCATCAAGTTCCCTCACATTGGTGAATACCGAAGAGAAGTATTCACAGAGGACCTCGCTCACTTCCACAGCCTCCAGGCACATCTTCCCACCTTTATCTCTAATCAGTCCTACCTTCACTCCTGTCATCCTTTTTTTCTTCACATAATTGAAGAATGCCTTGGGGTTTTCCTTTACCCTACTCACCAAGGCCTTCTCATGTCCCCTTCTTGCTCTTCTCAGCCCCTTCTCAAGCTCCTTTTTTGCTTCCCTATATTCCTCAATAGACCCATCTGATCCTTGCTTCCTAAACCTCATGTATGCTGCCTTCTTCCACCTGACTAGATTTTCCACCTCACTTGTCACCCATGGTTCCTTCACCCTACCATTCTTTATCTTCCTCACTGGGACAAATTTATCCCTAACATCCTGCAAGAGGTCTCCAAACATCGACCACATGTCCATAGTGCATTTCCCAGCAAAAACATCATCCCAATTCACAGCCGCAAGTTCTAGCCTTATAGCCTCATAATTTGCCCTTCCCCAGTTAAAAATTTTCCTATCCTCTCTGATTCTGTCCTTTTCCATGATAATGCTGAAGGCTAGGGAGTGGTGGTCACTGTCCCTTAGATGCTCACCCACTGAGAGATCCGTGACCTGACCCGGTTCGTTCCCTATTACCAGATCTAGTCTGGCATTCCCCCTAGTCGGCCTGTCCACATACTGTTACGGGAATCCGCCCTGGACACACTCAACAAACTCTGCCCCATCTAAATCCTTGGAACTAATCAGGTGCCAATCAATATTAGGGAAGTTAAAGTCACCCATGATAACAACCCTGTTATTTTTGCATCTTTCCAGAATCTGCCTCCGCATCTGCTCCGCGGTATCTCTGTATCGCTAGCCTGCAGGTCACCCTTGGGCAAGGTGTGGCTCCTGCTTAACGCCACCCTCCCCAGTCATGGTTACGTGAAGCCATGGGAGGAGGTGGTAGATGGTTGTATGAGCAGCTGCTGCATATCACAATCCCTCATGATGCATCCACGGATGCCAGGCAGACAATCTCTGAAGAGTATTGATAATGACTGGGATCACCCATCTTGTAAAAACACTGCCCAGAAGAAGACAACGGCAAACTACTTCTGTAGAAAAATTTGCCAAGAAAACATCATGGTCAAGACCATGATTGCCCATGTCATATGACACAGCACATAATAATGATGATGATGATATATATGTCAGCGTATACAGCTCTGAAATCCATTTTCTTATGGGAATACTCAATAAATCCAAGTACCATGATAGAATCAATGAAAATCTGTACCTAACAGGTGGGACAAATATCCAATGTGCAAAAGATAACAAACTGCAAACACAAAAGAAGAAAAAAAAGAAACAATAAACAAACAAACAAACAAACAAACAAACAAACAAATAAATAAATAAATAAGCAAGCAATAAATACTGAGAAAATGAGATGAAGGGACCTTAAATGTGAGCCTATATGTTGTAGGAACAGTTCAGTGATGGGGCAAGTGAAGTTAAGTGGTTCCCTCTGCAATTCTTTAAGAATCTCTTATTCAAGTTTGCTGTCCTGGGACTTGTGCTGTTTAATTGTGGAATGGATTTGACCATAAGACCATAACACATACAGTAGGAGCAGAATTAGGCCATTCAGCCCATCTGCTCTGTCGTTCAGTCATGGTTGATTTATATTCCCATTCAACCCTATGTTCCCGCCTCCTCATTGTATTTGATAGCCTGATAAAATGAGCAACTATCAGTTTCCGTTTAAAATATATCCAATGACTTGGCCTCAACATGTGTCTGTGGTAATGAACTGCACAGTTTCATCACCCTCTGACTGAAGAAATTTCTCCTTATCTGTGTTCTAAAGTGATGTCCTTTTATTCTGAGGCTGTGTCCTCTGGTCCTAGACTCTTCTACTATTTGAAACATCCTGTCTGTGTCAACTGGGCCTTTCAATATTCAGTAGGTTTCAATGAGGTTTCACCCTTGTTCTTCTAAATTCCAGTGAGTATGTGTCCAGAGCCATCAAACACACACTATATGTTAACCCTTCCATTCCTGGTATCATTCGTGCGAACACGACAAAATCTGCAGATGCTGTAAACCCAAAGCAACACACACAACATGCTGGAGGAACTCAGAAGATCAGGGAGTATCTGTGGAAAAGAGTAAACAGAGGATGTTTCTGACCAAGACTCTTCATCAGAATTCTCCCGTAACGTTGGGAAGAATTCCACCCACCCTGCTCATGGTCTGTCTGTCTCACTCCCATCAGGGCTACGTAGCATCCACACCAGGACCACTAGACTCACAAACACTTACTTTCCTCAAGCAATAAGACTGATTAACACGGCCACTCACTAAATCCACCACTACTTTACTATTTCCCATCAGCCTAGGGTCACTTAATGGACATAAAATCAATATACAATGTACAATATACAATAAGCAATGTAGTTATATTTATGGGGTGCTTTATTATTATGTTCTTTATCTATTTTTTGTGCTGCATCAGATCTGGAGTAACAATTATTTCATTCTCCTTTACACTTGTGTACTGGAAATGACAAACTATACTTTCCTACATTGTATTCCATCTACTTTGGAGTGCTAGTAAGTGAGTTATTTACTGAAGGATAGGGAATCCTTGATCCTGCTCTTGTTCTTTAGCGCTTTGCAATGGCGGAGTTAACAGAGTCGCATTTTCACAGCACCAGAAATCTGGTTCAATCCTGACCTGAGGTCCTGTCTGTATAGAGTTTGCACTTTCTCCCTGTAACCATGTTGATTTCATCTGGATGCTCTGATTCAGTGACAGAATCTCAGAGGGGTTGAAAAAATGGGGAGAGTAAAAAATGCGTAATTTAGGATTAGTATAAATTGGTGGTTGACTGTTGGCAGGGTTTTGGTGTCCCAAAGGTATAATCTATCTCAATGAATCTGTAGAAGCTATGCATCTGTTCTCGATCTGCAATGTATTCAATGCTGTGGGTTTATTATAGTAACCAGTCATGAACGAGGGTGTGGTGAAAGTGAAGGGAATAAGTCACGTCTTCATGCTTTGATCATTGTAGTTTGTAGTAGCTAGAGACCAGCGGATTCCATATCTTTTGCTGACCACTCTGTACTGCTCAATTGTGCTTAGTTTACACTAGGGAATGCTTAAATTTCATTGTTTTTGCTAATTGCTAATAAAGAATTAAATATATATCCTCAACTTCTGGAGCAATTATTATTGGAATGAGGGTACATCATACAAGTATAACAAATCCGTGGGGTCGTCGCCAGTGGCAATTACTTTGGTTTTGTTTTTGGACTGGTTTAGCTGCCACAGAATATATGACTCTAGGGTATTGATTGTGGTGAGACCCATGATATTCATTGGGAATGAAAGTGTCATTCAATATCAAGGATATGTGTTTAGACTTCCTATGTCGAAAACAATAGTTGCCCAGCTCTTCTCTGGTGCTAATGTTACTTCATACCATCGAGTCACAGAGTTAAATTGCATGGAAGCTAGCCCTTCAGCCTAATGGATTCATTCTATCCATGATGCCCCATCCAAGCTAATGCCATTTCCCATTGGTTAATCCATAGCCTTCTAAACCAATCCACGTTCCTGTCCAATCTACGTATCTGTCCAATCCGTGTTCCTGTCCAATCCACGTTCCTGTCCAAACCGTGTACCTGTCCAATCCATGTTCCTGTCCAATCCATGTTCCCGTCCAAACCATGTACCTGTCCAATCCACGTTCCTGTCCAGTCCACGCTCCTGTCCAGTCCATGCTGCTGTCCAGTCCACTCACCTGTCCAGTCCACGCTCCTGTCCAGTCCATGCTGCTGTCCAGTCCATGCTCCTGTCCAGTCCGTGCACCTGACCAATCCACGTTCCTGTCCAATCCACGTTCCTGTCCAAACCGTGTACCTGTCCAATCCACGTTCCTGTCCAATCCACGTTCCCGTCCAAACCATGTACCTGTCCAATCCACGTTCCTGTCCAGTCCACGCTCCTGTCCAGTCCATGCTGCTGTCTAGTCCACGCTCCTGTCCAGTCCGTGTTCCTGTCCAATCCGTGTACCTGTCCAATCCACGCTCCCGTCCAGTCCACGATCCTGTCCAGTCCATGCTCCTGTCCAGTCCACGCTGCTGTCCAGTCCACGCTCCTGTCCAGTCCATACACCTGTCCAATCCACTTTCCTGTCCATCTGACTTTAAGAGTTGTTATTCTCCCCATGTCATCACTTCTTCAAGAATTCATTTCACATACTGTAGATCAGGGGTTCCCAACCTTTTTTAAGCCATGGACCAATACCATTAAGCAAGGGGTCTGTGGACCCCAGATTGGGAACCCCTGCTTTGGATATATTTAAGTACCTACTAAATCTTTATTCTCTCACCTTAAACCTGTGCCCTCTAGATCTTGATTCCACCACCCTGAAAGAAAGACTGAGCGCATTCACCCTCTTGAAGTTCCTCATGATTTTATGTCCTCCATAAAATCACCCTTCAGTCTCCTACCCTGTGCAATCTCTCCCTATAACCCAGTCCCTCATGTCCTGGTGACATCCACATAAATCTTTTCTGCATCTTTTCCAATTTAGTAATATCCTCTCTGCAGCAGTGTAATGAAAACTGAGCATAATTCTCCAAGTGCAGCCTCACCAGCATCCTGTATAACCCCACCATGACTTCCCAGCTGTTCCTGTCAATGCCCTGACTTATGAAAGCCAGCGTGCAAAAGGCCTTTTTCACCAGCCAGTGACTCAATTTTTAGCTAACCATGTACTTTACCGTCTGGTCCCTTCATTATACAACACTTCCGGTGTTCTCTTCTCAAGGACCATGAACATATATCAATCTGTGTGCTGTTCGGGGTTTGCTCCATGTAGGCATGGACTTCTTCACTGGTTGACAAGACTTCAAGACCATAAGACCATAAGGATACAGTACAGTCCCTAAGACTTTTGCACAATACTGTATTTGGCAACATGGAATGGAAAATGAGTTTGTAAATCTGTGGGAACAAAGGAGCTTGGGAATGGTGAGGGTGGGGTGCTGCGTGTGGGGTATCGGACAGGTGGCAGAGAAGGAGTACCAAGTGCAAGGGGTGATGTAGGTGCAGACACACCCAGTCCTGAGATACCAGGCAAGGTCATTTGATTCCAAACAATTGGTTGATTGATCAGTACAGAATGGCTCTTTGGTGTTTTCCTTTCCCACTCTTCTCCATTCCCCTTTTCCCACCCATGATCTCCCTCTCCCTGCCTCCTTCCCACTCTCAGCCCACAGTCAAAAACCATATCAAAATCATATTTATCATCACTGACATATGTCATGAAATGTGTTTTTTGCAGTAGCAGCAGTACAGTGTATACATAAAGTTACCACAGTAATGTGCAAAAGTCTTGGGCACCATGGCCACATATACATATATGAAAAGACCTGTGCACAGTACTGTAAGCTAATGAATTTGAATGCTGTGCCAGTAGCCAAAATCCTCACTTCTGACTTTATTGTCATGTGGACTAAATGTAATAGGCTGCAGGCTGAATTTTGAGGTGCTATTTCCCACCAAAGGAAGACAAAATGGATTTTGCAACATTTGAAGTTTAATATGCTTACCAATGCTTCAAGTTTGCCCTTCAGCAAGTCCTACCATCAATGGTGAGGGGGTGACCTCAGAGCGTTGTCTCCCTGTAAGCTGTTTATTTGTCCACAACCATTCATAGCGTCATGTGAGAGAACTCCAGAGCTTTGATTTGACCCATTGATTGCATGTACGGTGCATTGCCTTTTCTGTTTAATATGCATGTGGCACTGTACAAAAGTCTCACTGGGCTGGCATCTCAGTAGTTTTTTCTTACTTCATAAAGTGGTCACTGAATGTATTTCTATCTAGCTCCATCCATTTGCAGCTTTTGGTTCAGAGTTTTGTGGCGTGAACCAGTCTTGCCATTCCTCTCTGTCTTCTCCTACTAAATACAAGGATTGTTTCTGCATCTTCCACCTCTCTGAAAATGAAGTCCGCATTGCAAGCCCATTTTAAACAGCAGCTCAAAACCTATTTATTTAACTGCTTTTAACTCACACCTGTTTGTCTTTTATTTTATCTTATTCATATCTTTATTTTTATTTTATTTTCACATTTATTCTTTTATCCCATCGTAAAGCACTTTGAATTCATCATCTGCATGAAAAGTGCTCTATAAATAAAGTTATTATTATTATTATTTGTTTTCCAGTGGAAACCAGACATATGACTCAACTTCCTGCTTATAATGGGGACTTTAATTTTCAGAACACATCTTTCTGGCACTATTTATGTATTTTGTAATTTATAGTAATTTATATGTCTTTGTTCTGTAAAATTTTCACGAAACATCAAATTCTGTGACATACAGTATAAGTCAGTGATTTAGAAACAAACTGATTTTCATTCTGGGAGTAAACTAAGTTTCTCAGAAGAAAAGGCAAGGATGAAACTTCACACAGAGACAAAATAAAAGCTTCTTATGCTTCCTTTCCAGACTTAAAAAAGAAACTCTGAAGAAGGGTCTTGTCTCGAAATGTTGACTGTTTGTCCCCTGCTATAGATTCTGCCTGACTTGCTGAATTCCTCCAGCTTTTTGTGTGTGTTGTTCTGAAAGAATTTCTAGCATTTGCAGAATCTCTCATCTTCTAAATATTTTTTCCTTAAGACTTTACATCACTGACACAGCAAAACGAAAATGAATTCAAGGTTTGAAACACGGTTTACAGTATTCATTGATATTGTGGTGTGTTAGGTTTTCACAAATTCATTGCTTCAAGTGAAATTTCAAAAAATCTGGAGCGAGCAAAGGATGCTGGGAATGGTGAGGGTGGAGTGTCAAGGGAGGGGTGTGGGACAGGTGGTAGAGAAGGAATGCCAAGGGTGGAGGGTAGGACACCCAGCCCTGAGACACAAACTAAGGTCATTTGATTCCAAACAATTGGTTCATTGATCATTTCAGAATGTCCCTTTAGTGCTTCCTGCTCTCTCCCTTCTCCCAACTCCTTTTCCTAACCATGATTCCTCTCTCCCTGCCTCCTTCCAATCCTCAGTCCACAAGAGAGATCCATATCAGAATCAGGTTTATCATCACCCACATAGGTCATGAAATTTGTTTTCTTTTGGTGGCAGAAGTACAGTATTGTGCAAAAATCTTAGGCACCATGACTATACATATGTACCCAAAACTTCCGAACAGTGCTATGTATTGAATTCAATCAAGCCAAAGTTTTGTTGTACTTTATTTAGATTTATGCATAGGACACAGGTGTTGAGGTTAGACTACCCCTCCATCTGTGTGAAGATTTGAAGGATGCAATTGTCGAAAGCATTGTATGAAGACAGTCTATTATTGGCACTAGATGTCTGCGCTGATTTTGTTCATTTACATTCAGTCATAAGAATGTGGCAGATGAATTCTTCCCTTGATAACAATTAGGAACTAATACACAGCTTTATATTGCTGGAGTAGTATTGGTAGTATTCTCATTTGTTCTGTATTTCAATTAAATACATAAATTATTATTCAGTTAAACAGTAGTTCATCCCTTTTATACCTTTTAACTATTTCCATGAAACTTTGGCTAATTGGGGCATCTGCTTAATTGGACCAAAGTGTTTTGGTCCCAATTCAAATTCAAAAAGATTCCAGAACTTTATTGTCATTCTAACCGTACATCAGCTCTGCAGGGCAGAATGAGACAGCGTTTCCCAGGAGCAGTGCAATCATAACATAACAAACGCAACACTAAATAATAAACATAACAATAAATAGTAAAACACAACAGCCACATGTCAGTTAAAATCAAGTTATAAGTGTCCAGTGCGAGTTAAAAGTGTCCAAAAGCAGAGTCAGGTAGAGCAGCTATTTAGCAGTCTGACTGCCTGTGGGAGGAAGCTGTTTAGTAGCCTTGTGGTTTTAGTTTTGATGCTCCTGTAACGTTTGCCTGATGACAGAAGAACAAACAGTTCATGGAGAGGGTGTGAGGGGTCTTTAATGATGTACCGTGTCTTCTGGAGGCATCGACTCTGAAAGAGGTCTTGGACAGAAGGTAGGGCGACCCCAATAACTTTCTCTGCTCCCCTAACCACCCTCTGCAAGGCTTTTTTGTCGACAGCACTGCAGCTGGAGTACCAGGTTGTGATGCAAAAGGTCAGCACATTCTCAACCTGGTCTCTGTAGAATGTAGTTACGATGTTAGTGGGAAGTGATACTTGTTTAAGCTTCCTCAGAAAGTGCAATCTCTGCTGGGCCCGTTTCACAATCCCAGTGGTGTTCCTGGACCAGGTGAGATTGACCGAGATCTGCACCCCAAGGAACTTAATCTTTTCCACTCTCTCCATTGTGGACCCGTGAACAATGTGTCCTAATTAAGTGGAATCGACTGTATTTTTGAGGTGGAGAGTTTTAGATTTTGGGAATGATTGGGTCTTGCATGGATGTTTTCTCTGGAACAGAGAAGGTTATGATGAAATTTAAATGAAGTCGATAAAATTATGAGGGGTCGTTTCTTTGCTTATCTCTAAGTTCTATTTTCGAACATCTCAGCATTCAATGCCAATGGGACAGAAATTTAAAGAGCTGTACTATCAATTATTTTCTGGATATTTTTGGAGGAACTGATATGACGCTGGAGGAACTCAGCAGGCCAGGAAGCATCTATAGAAAAAAGTGCAGTTGACATTTTGGATTGAGAACCTCCGGCAGCCCTGTGTTCCTCCAGCATTTTGTGTGTGGTGCTTGGATTCCAGCATCTGTAAATTTTCTCTTGTCTGTCCAAGTAGACCCATTGTTTCAGCCTGTCCCTGCCCCACCAAACATATCTGTATACCTCAACTCTGTTTTATCCCCCTGGTTCAGTCCTTTCCTACCTACATCCATGACAGTTCACATGCTCTGGATCCTTTCAATGACTTTGTTCCCTGGCCCTGTTTGTCTCGTTTTCACTATGGATGTCCAGTCCCTATACACCTCCATCCCCCACCAGAAGGGCCTTAAAGACTTCTGGGTCTTTCTGAGCAAAACACCCATCCAGATCCCCTCCACCACAACTCTCCTCTGTCTGGTGGAACTGGTCCTCACCCTCAATAATTTCTCCTTCAGCTCTTTCCACTTCATCCAGACCAAAGATGTAGCCATGTGCACTCACATGGTTCCCTGCTATGCCTGCCCGTTCAATAGCTACATGGAACAGTCTATGTTCCAAGCCTACACTGGTACCTCTCCCCAACTCTTCCTATGCTACATCGACAACTGCATTGGTGCTGCTTCCTACGCCTATGCTGAGCTTCTTGACTTCATCAACTTTGCCTCCAACTTCCAACCTGCCTTCAAAATTACCTGGTCTGTTTCCGACACCTCCCTCCCCTTTCTCAATCTCTCTGTCTTCATCTCTGGAGACAGTCTATCTACTGATATCTTTTACTAACCCTCTGATTTTCACAGCTACCAGGACTATACATCTTCCCAACCTGTCACTTGTAAAAATACCATCCCCTTCTCTCAGGTACCCTGTCTCCACCACATCTGCTCTCAGGATAAGGCTTGTCTTCCAGAAATACTGCGATGTCCTCCTTCTTCAATGAAAGGGGCTTCCATTCCTCTGTTGCTCTCAGCAGCATCTCTTCCGTTTCACACACATCTGTGCTCACACTATCCTCCTGCTGGCTCACCAGGGATAGGGTCCCCTTGTCTTCACCTACCACCCCAGCAGTTTCCGTGTCCAGCACATAATTCTCCATAACTTCCGCCATCTCCGATAGGATCCCACCAAGCACATCAATCACATCTTTCCCACCACCCCCCCCAGACTTTCTGTTTTCCATAGGGATTGCTCACTATGTGACTCCCTTGTCCATTTATCCCTCCCCACTGATCTCCCTCTCCTGGCCCCTATCCTTGCAAGCAGAACAAGTGCTACATCTGCCCCTACACCTCCTCTATCACTCCCATTCAGGGCCCCAAACAGTCCTTCCAAGTGAGGCCTCACGCCACCTGTGAGTCTGTTGGGACTATCTACTGTACCTGGTCCTTTCTGTGGGGCCTTCTGTATATCGGTGATACCCAGCAGGAGTTTGCTTCACTGAGCACCTGTGCTCCATTCACCAAAAAAAAAGGATCTCCCAGTAGCCACCCATTTCTATTCTACTTCCCATTCCCATTCTAACGTGCCAGTCCATGAGTTCCTCTTCTGCTGTGAAGAGGCTACACTCAGGTTAGAGGAACAACACCTTATATTCCGTCTGGGTAACCTCCAACCTGATGGCATGAATGCCAAATTCTCAAACTTCCGGTAATTGCCCCAACCTCCTCCACCATTCCTCATTCTTTTTTCCCTCTCTCGCCTTATCACTTTATCTGCCCATCACCTCCCTCTGGTGCTCCACCCCCTTCCTTTTCTTCCATGGTCTTCAGTCCTCTCCTATCAGATTCTCCCTCCTCCAGACCTTTATGTCTTTCACCAGTCAACTTCTTAGCTCTTTACTTCAGCCCCTCCCTCCTCCCAGTTTTAACTATCGCCTGCTACCTTGTATATCTTCCACCCTCCCCACACCTTCTTAGTCTACCTTCTCCTCTTTCTCTCCAGTCCTAATGAAGGGTCTCGGCCCAAAACATCAATTGTTTACTCTTTTCCATTGATGCTGCCTGGCCTGCTGAGTTCCTCCATCATTTTGTCTGTGTTGGTCTGTTTGAAAACTGATCGATCACTCTAAACATGCAGTAGTGTCTAATGGCCATGCAAATGTACATGACTGATGGTAGGTATAAAATTTTCAGCACCAGGCTCTTGACCAAACTGCAGTATAGTGTCTCAAATAAATGAAGGTAATCCAGTCTATTTTTTTTAGGAGTTGTCCCAAATGAGTGGCTGCCCTGATTAATTGATGGACCAATTAACCAAAATCCTCTGTATAGTCTGAACCTCTGTCTGGTGTTCAACAAAAAAAAACTGCAGCTGTTTTTCCAAATCAGATTATGTGATCAACTATTGCAAATTATAAGCAACACACACAAAATGTTGGAGGAACTCAGCAGTTCAGGCAGTGTCTATGGAAAAGAATAAACAGTTGATGTTTTGGGCTGAGGCCCTTCTTTAAGCAAAGAGTATTGATTTCAGAATAACAAATTAGCAGTCACAAATAACCTAAAGTAATGATCCCTTTGTGGTCCCCAAGCAGCTATTGGATAGTTAATCTACAATAAATGTGAAACATTAGGAATTCAGCTGTGAAATTGTGAACAAAATGAGATTGAAAAAGAATTCATGTAGAGAATGGTATTGAACACACAAGACTGGATCAAGGCAAACACATATTAGGTTAAGAGGGCATCTCCATTACATGCCAGAATATTAACCAGCTTGCAAAGTTGAAAGAGGAAGATTAACATTTTCTGTGGTGAAACTGAAGATGATGGTGAAATAAACGGAATATTTCTGGGCATTTACTTACGTTTGTAGATGACTTTCTAATATTTGAATCTGAACATTGTTGTGTGTCATGAACAATTACTACAAGGTTACAAAACCAAGACGATGCTGTCCCAGCAGTCATGAAAAAATCTACCAAGCTCTGTAATGTAAAATCACTGAGGAAAAAGAGACTGAAAGAGAAAAGAAAGCACTTCCTGGCACTAATCATTCTTTTTTTAAATGTAGCTCTATTGCTTTGGCTATCTATAATACTCTGAAATTTTCAAAATTCTAACAATCTCAACTCCGAATGTAAAATGTCTGAATTTGTCTCCAAAATACTTAGCAACCACAATGTTCATATTGATGCTGAAATGAGAGGAAATTTGCTCTAGGAAATTTTTACAAATGTCCCATGGAGAGCAGTCAGTCTGGTTGCAACACAGTCTGGAGCGGAGGGGCCACTGCCCAGGTTTAGAGACAGCTGCAGAAAGTTGTATCTCCATCAGCCCCAACATGGGCACAAGCCTCACAGCGTCGATGACATCTTCAAAAGACAATAACTGAAAAAGGCATTTATGAAACCTATCACCTAGGACGGGTTCCCTTCTCATTGCCACCATCAGAGAGGAGGTACAGCAGCCTGAAAACACACACACACACACTCAACATTTCAGGAACAGCTTCTTCCCCTCTGCCATCAGATTTCTGAATGGTCAATGAGCTCATGAAAACTACCTCATTATTTTTGGATGTCCAGTCCCTATATACTTCCATCCCCCATCAGGAAGGTCTCAAAGCTCTACGCTTCTTTTTGGATTCCAGACCTAATCAGTTCCCCTCTACCACCACTCTGCTCCGTCTAGCGGAATTAGTCCTTACTCTTAATAATTTCTCCTTAGCGTTAGAGAATCTCAGAGTAGAAGCTGAGATGACAATAGCGAAGTTAAGGTCCGCGACTCAGTCTTCTGGTTCTAGGGAACCGTTTGTTTCTAGTCAGGGAGTTAAATTGGTTCCTCCATTTAATGAGGCAAAAATTCAGGCTATTCCCGATGTTCCCATTCCAACTGGTTAAACTGCAGTTTAATTTTACAGGGATATGATATTTTAATAATGCACATTAAAGGCAAAGATAATGTAATTGTCGACCGATTGTCCAGATTTTGAATTTGTAACGTAATTTTGATTTTGTATACACTCCTGCCATATGTTATATTAGTTGTACTTATTATAGGCATCCGTTAGTCTCGTGAGACCCATGGATTTGCACCTTGGAAGATTTCCAGGGCGCAGGCCTGGGCAAGGTGCATGGAAGACTGGCAGTTGCCCCTACTGCAAGTCTCCCCTCTCCACGCCACCGATGTTGTCCAAGGGAAGGGCGATAGGGCCGATACAGCTTGGCACCGGAGTCGTTGCAGAGCAATGTGTGGTTAAGTACCTTGCTCAAGGACACAACACGCTGCTCAGCTGAGGCTCGAACTAGTAACATTCAGATCACTAGACCGATGCCTTAACCACTTGGCCACGTGCTACCACAGTTGTATAGTACTGTTTGATAATTGTATATGTATTGTGCAACTTTGTAAATTTTATACAGTTGTATATTTTGTTAATTGTAGTGAAAATTTTGCTCTTGATTGATCAAAATTTCCTTTTCTTGGAGGGAGGTGTTACATATCCTGTGAGCATGATGTAATTGTCTTGTGAGCATTATGTCATTATCTTGTGATGGGCATGATGTAATTGTCTCATGACTGTGGGGTGATGTGATGTCACGTGATGGCATGGTATAAAAGAAAAAGCCCGCCACAGTGACGCAGTTCTCATTTTTATTTTTAGAGTAACGTTGTGCCGGTAGTTTCAAAAATCGCTGCCAGTTTTTGTTTGTTGCACCTTTGTTTTCCTTTACCATCCAGTATCGGAGAGTGAAGACATTAACAGAATTACCCGAGCAAAGGTTTGGGTAAAATTTATGTTGTTCGGCTTCTTGGGAATGATCGACCTTTTTAATCTTCGTTCGGGAATTGTGGCATGCACATTTGAGTAAGACCCCTGCCAGGGCAGGAAGGTTTGTGCAGTGACCACCCTCCAGTCTGAAGGTCAGTTCCCTTATTTCTTTGTGATTCCTTTGGACAAGGCATCTCTCGGCTGAGATCGACAGATTCGATATTGCTACAAAGAAATCGTTGTTTCGAGGAAGTCACTCCTTAATGACTGTATAAATCACATGGACTTTTGAACTTACCACTTTAAGTCTGTGCTTGGATGAGAACTCTTTAAGAACAGTTTATAAGTTTGACTGTTTGTTCAATATAGTGGCCTAACTGTTAACTTCCGGTTATGTTAGTCGTTCGTTTACTTTTCGATGTTTTGAGTAGAGTTTAATAAATATTGTTGTTTGTTTATAAAACCCGACTTAATTTCATATCCATTGTTGCTGGTCACGTAACACTATCCTCTTGCTTCCATCTCTTCTTGGGAAAATTGAGATATTGTCAGCACTTCCTGTGACAGAGGATGCTTTCTGCCACACCCGGGTTGAATCGTGCCAGCAACTGCTGTGACAAAGAGAGCCAGTTGATCCTCTGCACTTGGGCCCAGTCCTGTGAGTGCACACCCTGACAAGCTTATACACATAGGTTGTTTGTGAGTTGATAGAGTGACACAAAGTACAGGAGTGTCTGTACACATGGTGACTCTGACAGGAAATGGTCACAGAATCATAGAGCAGTACAACACAAAAGCAGGCCCTTCACCCCATCTAGTCAATGCCAAACCATTTAAACTGCCTACTCCTATTGACTTGCACCAGGACCATAGCCTTCCATATCCCTACGATCAAAGTACCTATCCAAACTTCTTGCATGTACCACCTGTGCTGGCAGCTCATTCAATAGTTGCAATAGTTCCATTTAATATCAGAGAAAAGTAAACAATATGTATCCTTAAATTCTTGACCTTCACAGACATCCACAAAAACAGAAGAGTGCCCCTCAGAATGAGTGATTAAAAAAACATTAGAAATCCCAAACCACCCCTTCTCCCCCTCCCATGTACAAGCTGCAGCAAAGCATCGACCTTCCCTCTCCCCTACGTATTTCAGCAAAAAGCATCAGCACCCTCCACCCACATAACAAATCCCCCACGAAAGACCACAATCTGCAGTAAATCGAAAACTAATCATTTGCCCGACAAGTTTGACATACCACAGACTCTCTCTCTCTCCCTAATAAAGAGGCAGTGAGGAGTCATTGAGCGCGAACAGAGACGTTAACAAAACAGCTCGCTGATTTGCAATGATAAAATCTGCTGCGTCACTTTTTCTCTCCGAATTCTCCGACTTAAGAAACGACAGCAAACTATCCCCCACTAATGAGAGAAAGAGCACACAATTCATCAGGTACAGAGCCCTGACAGCCAATCCACTGTTCCTGATGTTCATTCTTCCCCGGAGACACTTCAGTTGGCAGCACCGGTATAAAGTCAGCTTGTTCACAGGGCCACGAAGCCTCAGAACCCCGAAGACGCATGTGTCATCTAGGCTGCATCGTCGTGAGCCCCCTAGAGCAAGTCCCACCACCGCAAAGAACCGAAGTCTGAGAGTAACTCCAGGTCAGGATCTCCGACAGAACCCCATCTACTCTGGAAAAGAAAAAGAGAGACATCAGCGGTAGGAATTAAACTGTTTCCACATAAGAGCTTGAAGGAGTCGCTGTCAAGTGCCATTGTAGCTCTGCCCCAAACTCTCACTCTCATGATGCTCTGAGTGAAGAAGTTTCCCCGCATGTTCCCCTTAAACTTCTCACCTTTCACCCTTGACCCATGATCTCTGTCTGTAGTCCCACCCAATCTCAATGGAAAAACCCTGCTTGCGTTTACCCCTCATAATTTTAGATGCCATAATCCAATCGCCTCTCAATCTTCTACATTCTAAAGAAAACAGTCCTAATCAATTCAACCTTTTCCTTATAACTCAGGTCCCCCAGACCCGGCAACATCCTTGTAAATTTTCTCTGCACTCTTTCAATCTCGTTTACATTTTTCCTGTAGGTAGGTGACCAAAACTGCACACAATACTCCAAATTAGGTCTCACCAGCATCTTATAGAACTTTAACATAACATCCCTTCTGTATCCATTACATTGAGTTATGAAAGGGAACATCCTTAGTTGCAGGAGAGGTACCAGGGGATTGGAGTACTGTGTAGACGCAGTAGAAGCATTCGCGTGCAAGTCCAGTGAAGAGCTTTAAAAGGCAGGAAGATTTTTCAGTGGGAGCCTTTGATTGGAATACTGTGCAGGTGCAGTAGATGCTTTCCCACATAAGTCTGGCGAAGAGCTTTAAAAGCACAGACTCCATAAAAGTGGGGTATGGTTTAACAGAGCAGTCATTGAAGTGGACTGAGTCAGAGTAGTAAGGCTTTGGCTCAACTAGGCTTCAACGAGAACAAGGTAAGTAGGTAGGTTCATTCCTTATTTCTTATTTCCATTTTCTTATTTAACTCTTGAGAGAATAGGGGTATGTCTACACACCCAGTGCTCTGTTCTGGATGTCAGATGTGGAATTTCCAGGAGACTACCAGCCTCCCTGATGGCCATATCTCTATTAGGTGCATTAAGATGCAGCACCTTAGAGACTGCATTAAGGAACTGGAGCTGTAGCTCGATGACTTTCGGCTTGTTAGGGAAAGTGAAGCAGTGATAGACTGGAGCAACAGGGAGGTAGTCACCCCTATGCTACAGGGGACAGATAAATGGGTGACTGTCAGGAGAGGGAAGGGAGAACATCAGATAGTGGAAAGCAGCCCATGGCCATCCCACTCAACAATAAATACTCCATTTTGAGTACTGTTGGGGGGAGCAACCTACCTGGGGGAAGCAATAGCGGCTCTGCCTGTGGAACTGAGTCTGGCTATGTGGCTCAGGAGGGCAGGGAAATGAGAGGATGACAACAGCAATAGGGGACTGTATAGTTAGGGGGACAGATAGGTGATTCTCTGGATGCGAAAATGAAACACGGATAGTAGTTTGCCTCCCGGGTGCCAGGGTCCACAATATTTCTGAGCGTGTCCACGATATCCTGAAAAGGGAGAGTGAGCAGCCAGAAGTCGTGCTACGTGTTGATACGAATGACATAGACTGAAAAAGGGAGCAGGTCCTGAAAATAGAAAACAGGGAGTTCAGAAGGAAGCTGAGAAGCAGGACCTCAAAGGCAGTAACTTTGGGTTTGCTTCCTGTGCCATGCGATAGTGAGAATAGGAATAGAATGAGGAGGCAGTTAAATGTATGGCTGAAGAATTGGAGCTGGGGCGCAGGGATTTACGTTTCTGGACAATTGGGACCTCTTCTGGGGCAGGTGGGACTTGGACAAAAGGCTCAGGTTGCACTTGAATCCAAGGGGGACTAATATTCTTGTGGGCAGATTTACGAGAGCTGTTGGGAGTGGTTTAAACTAATATGGCAGGGGGATAGGAACCAGTATGAGAGACTTGAGGATGAGCCAGCAGGTTTACAAGTAGATGATGAGTGTAACGTGAATGCAAGGAAGGACAAGCCAATGATTGGGTACAAATGCAGACACAGCAAAGAGTTAAATTGTATCACAAAGGCAAAATTTAAAAGGGCGATGAATGCAGGACTGAAGGTGCTATATTTAAAAGTGGGTAGTATTTGAAATGTCATTTACTTGGATTTTTAAAGGGTATTTGATAAGGTGCAATGCATAAGGGGTGCTTAACAAGATAAAGTCCAATGATGCTACAGGAAAGATACCGGCATGAATAGAGGAATGGCTGACAGGCAGGAGGCAGCAAGTGGGAATAAAGGGGAACCATTCTGGTTGGCTACCAGTGACTAGTGTTCCTCAGGGGTCTGTATAGGGACTGCTACTTTTCACATTTTTTGTCAATAATTTGAATAATGGAATTTATGGTTTTCAGGCAGAGTTTGCGGATGACAGGAAGATAGGTGTAGGGGTAGGTAGCGCTAAGAAGCAATATGATTGCAGCAGGACTTAGACAAATTGGAAGAATGGTCAAAAAAGTGTCAGATGGAATACAGTGTTGGGAAATGTACGATAATGCATTTTGGTAAAAGGAACAATAGTGTGGACTATTATCTAAATTGGGAGAAGGTTCAAACATCAAAGATGCAGAGGGAATTAGGAGTACTCATGCAAGATTCCCAGAAGGTTAACTTACAGGTTGAGTCTGTGGTAAAGAAAGCAAATACAATGTTGGCATTTATTTCAAAGGGAAAAGAATATAAAAGGAAAGAGATACTGCTGAGGCTTTATAAGACATTGGTCGGACTGCACTGGAGTATTGTCAACAGTTTTGAGCCCCGTGACTGAGAAAGGATGTGTTGTCATTGGAGGGAGTCCAGAGGAGGAATATGAGGATGATTTCAGGAATGAAGGTATTAACATATGTGGAGCGTTTGGCAGCTTTGGGCCTGTACTCACTAGAATTTATAAAAAAAAGTGGGGATCTCATAGAAACCTTACGAATGCTGAAAGGACTGGGTGAGGTGGATGTGGAGAGGATATTTCCCATGAGGGGGGTACCCAGAACTTGAGGACACAGCCTCAAAATTGAAGGACAACCTTTTAGAACAGAAATAAGGAGGAATTTTTTTGTCAGAGAGTAGTGAAATTGTGGAATGTTCTGTCACGGACTGCGGTGGAGGCCAAGTCTGTGGGTATATTTAAAGCCATTGATAATTTCCTGATTGGTCAGGGCATCAAATGATATAGCTATAAGGCACGTGTATGGGGTGGAGTGTGATCCGGGATCAGCCATGATGGAATTGTGGAGCAGACTCGATGAGCTGAATGGCCTAATTTTTCTCCTATGTCTTATGGTCTTATGGACTCACCGGCCTATAATTCCCTGATTAATGTTTAGAGCTTATTTTTTAAACAGCAGAATAACACTGGCTACCCTCCAGTCCTCCTCTGATAACTGTCCCATCACTAAGGATGTTTTATATATCTCTGCTAGGCCCCCTGGCAATTTCTGCATTTCCCACTCATTGGACCAAAGGGAACACTCAGGCTCTAGGGATTTATTCAGCCTGGTTTGCCTTTGGGTAGCAAACACCTTCTCCTCTGTAATCTGTACAGGATCCATGAAGTTGATGCCACTTTGTTTCACTTCCATAGACTCTGTGTCCATCTCCTGAGGAAATATAGATGCAAATAATGCATTTAAGATCTCAAAATTATAATGTAATGGTAATGATAATGTATAATGTATCAAAATTGTATTTTTCCACTTGACATGTAACCCATTTCTGTCTGTAGAATGGATTGGAATGACATCAAAGACAAAGGGAGATTAACAAAATTTAACAGACAAAAATGTGCGTGCATTTGTGTGTGTGTATATATATCTGTGTGTGTTTGTGTTTCTGTGTATGTGTGTTGGGGGAAGTGGGGATGTCAAGTTGAAATTGTGCATACTTTGGGCAATGCACACTGGTAATTCAAACCTTGAAGCTGTGACCTCAGCTGATCCAGTGAGGTTTTGTCCCAGCCATAAATGGAATGTAGACCAGCAGAGTGACCTGGTCAGTCATTAGAAGTTGTATATCATTGAATTGCCAGCAGAGTTCGATAGGAGATCTGCAGATGTTGAAAGTTTTTTTGTTATATGTGCTGTGGATAGGAGAACTAGAGGAAATTATTTGGAAAAGGTGGACAAGAGATTGTTGGGTGAATATTCAGTAAGAATGTTTTTGAACAATTCAGAATCTAGGTTGAGTTGAGTCTGAAATCTTATAATGCCATAATACACTGGGTCATTCAGCCCAATGAAGCTGCTTCACCATTTCAACTTCATTCTCCTGCGTTCTCACCGCAATCTATGACACTTTTACTAATCAAGAACCTGTCGACCCCTGCTATAAATATACACAGTGACTTGATCCCCGCAGCTGTCTGTGGCAATGAATTCCATAGATTCACCATCCTCCGGCTAAGTTTTTCCTTATTGTTCTACTCAAAACAAGCTGCAGAGAGTTGTAAACGTATTCAGCTCCATCACGGACACGAGCCTCCACAGCGTACAGGATGTCCTCAAGGAGCGATGTCTCAAAAAGGCAGCATCCATCATTAGGGACCTCCATCATGCACGTTATGCCCTATTCTCATCACTACCACCATGAAGGAGGTACAGGATTTGAGAGGCACACACTCAGTGACTCAGGAATAGTTTCTTCCCTCTGCCATCAGATTAGGGAACATTACATATTTAGAAACATAGAGAAACATAGAAAACCTACAGCACAATACAGGCCCATCGGCCCACAAAACTGTGCTGAACATGTCCTTACCTTAGAAATTATCTAAGGTTATCCATAGCCCTCTATTTTTCTGAGGTCCATATACCTGTCCAGGAGTCTCTTAAAAGACCCTATCATATCCACCTCCACCACCGTCGCCAGCAGTCCATTCCACGCCATCACCAGTCTCTGTGTAAAAAACTTACCCCTGACATCTCCTCTGTACCTACCTCCAAGCACCATAATACGGTGCCCTCTCGTGTTAGCCATTTCAGCCCTGGGAAAAAGCCTCTGACTATCCACATGATCAATAACTCTCATCATCTTATACAGCTCTATCAGGTCACCTCTCATCCTCCGTCGCTCCAAGGAAAAAAGTCCAAATTCACTCAACCTATTCTCATAAGGCATGCTCCCCAATCCAGGCAACATCCTTGTAAATATCCTCTGCACCCTTTCTATGGTTTCCACATCCTTCCTATAGTGAGATGACCAGAAATGAGCACAATACTCTACGTGGGGTCTGACTAGGGTCCTATATAGCTGCAACATTACCTCTCAGCTCCTAAACTTAATCCCACAATTGATGAAGGCCAATGCACTGTATGCCTTCTTAACCACAGGGTCAACCTGCGTAGCAGCTTTGAGTGTCTTATGGACTCAGACCCTAAGCTCCCTCTGATCCTCCACACTGTCAAGTGTCTTGCCATTAATACTATATTCTGTCATCATAATTGACCTACCAAAATGAACCAATTTACACTTATCTGGGATGAATTCCATCTGCCACTTCTCAGCCCAGTTTTGCATTCTTTCAATGTCCCGCTGTAACCTCTGACAGCCTTCCACACTATCCACAACACCTCCAACCTTTGTGCCATCAGCAAATTTACTAACCCATCCCTCCACTTCCTCATCCAGGTCATTTATAAAAATCACGAAGAGTAGGGGTCCCAGAACAGATTCCTGAGGCACCCCACTAGTGACCGACCTCCATGCAGAATATGACCCATCTCCAACCACTCTTTGCCTTCTGTGGGCA
Source organism: Mobula birostris (assembly GCF_030028105.1). NCBI lineage: Eukaryota > Metazoa > Chordata > Chondrichthyes > Myliobatiformes > Myliobatidae > Mobula > Mobula birostris. The sequence continues at coordinate 246,577,001 of NC_092370.1, read as the reverse complement.
AGCCAGCTCTAGATCCACAGATCAATGTCCCCTTGGATCCCATGCCTCCTTACTTTCTCAATAAGCCTTGCAAGGAGTACCTTATTGAATGCCTTGCTGAAATTCATATACACCACATCTACTCCTCTACATCCTCAAAAAATTCAATCAGGCTCATAAAGCATGACCTGCCTTTCACAAAGTCTTACTGACTATTGCTAATCATATTATGCCTCTGCAAATGTTCATAAATCCTGCCTCTCAGGATCTTCTCCATCAACTTGCCAACCACTGAAGTAAGACTCACAGGTCTATAATTTCCTGGGCTATGTCTACTCCCTTTCTTAAATAATGGAACAACAACTACAACCCTCCAATCCTCCAGAACCTCTCCCATCCTCATTGATGATGCAAAGATCATTACCAGAGGCTCAGCAATCTCCTCCCTCACCTCCCACAGTAGTCTGGGGTACATCTCATTCGATCCCGGTGACTTATCCAACTTGATGCTTTCCAAAAGCTCCAGAACATCCTCTTTCTTAAAATCTACATGCTCAAGCTTTTCAGTCCACTGTATGTCATCCCCAAAATTGCCGAGATCCTTTTCCATAGTGAATACTGAAGCAAAGTACTCATTAAGTACCTCTACTGTAAAGATGAAGCCACACTCAGGTTGGAGGAACAACACCTTATATTCCGTCTGGGTAGTCTCCAACCTGATGGCATGAACATCGACTTCTCTAACTTCCGCTGATGCCCCACCTCACCCTCGTACCCCATCTGTTATTTATTTTTATACACACATTCTTTCTCTCACTCTCCTTTTTCTCTCTCTGTCCCTCTGACTACACCCCTTGCCCATCCTCTGGTTCCCCACCTCCCGCCCTGTCTTTCTTCCCGGACCTCCTGTCCCATGATCCTCTCATATCCCCTTTGCCAATCACCTGTCCAGCTCTTGGCTCCATCCCTCCCCCTCCTGTCTTCTCCTATCATTTTGGATCTCCCCCTCCCCCTCCCACTTTCAAATCTCTTACTAACTCTTCCTTCAGTTAGTCCTGATGAAGGGTTTCGGCCTGAAACGTCGACTGTACCTCTTCCTAGAGATGTTGCCTGGCCTGCTGCGTTCACCAGCAACTTTGATGGGTGTTGCTTGAATTTCCAGCATCTGCAGAATTCCTGTTGTTTAAGTACCTCTGTTATCTCCTCTGGTTCCATACACACTTTTCCACTGTCACACTTGATTGGTCCTATTCTCTTACGTCTTATTCTCTTGCTCTTCACATACTTGTAGAATGCCTTGGGGTTTTGCTTAATCCTGTCCACCAAGGTCTTCTCATGGCCCCTTCTGACTCTCCTAATTTCATTCTTAATCTCCTTCCTGCTAGCCTTATAATCTTCTAGATCACTATCATTACCTAGTCTTTTGAACTTTTCGTAAGCTCTTCTTTTCTTCTTGACTAGATTTACTACAGCCATTGTTCACCACACTTCCTATATGCTACTATCATTTCCCTGTCTCATTGGAATGAACCTATACAGAACTCCATGCAAATATTCTATGAACATTTGCTACATTGCTTCCGTACATTTCCCCAAGAACATCTGTTCCCAGTTTATGCTTCCAAGTTCTTGCCTGATATGCCTCAAAATTCCCCTTACTCCAATTAAACACTTTCCTAACTTGTCTGTTCCTATCCCTCTCCAATGCTATGGTAAAGGAGATAGAATTGTGATCACTATCTCCAAAATGCTTTCCCACTGAGAGATCTAACACCAGATCAGGTTAATTTCCCAAAACCAGATCAAGTACAGCCTCTCTTCTTGTAAGCTTATCTGTATATTGTGTTAAGAAACCTTCTTGAACACACATAACAAACTCCACCCCATCTAAATCCCTCGCTTTAGGGACATGCCAATCGATATTTGGAAAATTAAAATCTTCCACCATGACAGCCCTGTCATTATTACACCTTTCCAGAATCTGTCTTCCTATCTGCTTCTCAATGTACCTGTTACTATAGGGTGGTCTATATAAAACTCCCAGTAGAGGTAATGACCCCTTCCTGTTTCTAACTTCCACCCACAGAGACTCCGTAGACAATCCCTCCATGTCTTCCTCCCTTTCTGCAGCCGTGACACCATCTCTGATCAACAGTGCCACGCCCCCACCTCTTTTGCCTCCCCCCCCCCATCCTTTCTAAAATATCTAAAGGCTGGCACTCGAAGTAACCATTCCTGCCCCTGAGCCATCCACGTCTCTGTAATGGCCACAACATCATAGCTCCAAGTACTGATCCACTCTCTAAGCTCATTGGCTTTGTTCATAATAATAATAAAGGCATCCGTTAGTCTAGCGAGACCATGGATCTGCGCCTGGAACGTCTTCACTCTCCAGGGCGCAGGCCTGAGCAAGGTTGTATGGAAGACCCGCAGTTGCCCACGCTGCAAGACTCCCCTCTCCATGACACCGATGTTGTCCAAGTGAAGAGCAAGGGCCGATTCAGCTTGGCACCAGTGTCGTCGCAGAGCACTGTGTGGTTAAGTGCCTTGCTCAAGGACACAACACGCTGCCTTGGGTGGGGCTTGAATCACGACCTTCAGGTTGCTGGTCAAATACCTTAACTGCTTGGCCACGTGCCCACATTTTGTTCATAATACTCCTTGCATTAAAATAGAGACACCTCAAACCGTTGGTCTGAGCGCGTACCTTCTCTATCTCCTGCCTATCCTCCCTCTCGCTCTGTCTCCAAGCATTCCCTATTTGTGAACCAACCACTTCTTCCGCCCTCTCTTCAGTTTGGTTCCCACCCTCCAGCAGTCCTAGTTTAAACTCACCCCAATAGCCTCAGTAAACCTCCCCGCCAGGATATTGGTCCCCCTGGGATTCAAGTGCAACCTGTCCTTTTCGTACAGGTCACTCCTGCTCCAAAAGAGGTCCCAATGATCCAGAAATCTGAATCCCTGACCCCGCTTCAATCCCTCAGCCACACATTTATCCTCCACCTCACTCTATTCCTATACTCACTGTCACTGTTTTTTTTGCTATATTTGCGTTACTTAATTTAATTATTTTTTATATATACTAATTGTAATTCAGTTTTTTTCTATTATTCTCTTCTGCAATGTACTGCTGCTACAACAACAACAAATTTCATGACATATACTGTTGATATTAAACCTGATTCTGATTCTGCTTCTGATTCTATAGGGATTCCCTCTATTCAGAATCAGAATCGGAATCGGAATCAGAATCAGAATCAGGTTTATTAGTCATAGTCACAGTCATAGTCATAGTCATACTTTATTAATCCCGGGGGAAATTGGTTTTCGTTACAGTTGCTCCATAAATAATAAATAGTAATAGAACCATAAATAGTTAAGTAGTAATATGTAAATTATGCCAATAAATTATGAAATAAGTCCAGGACCAGCCTATTGGCTCAGGATGTCTGACCCTCCAAGGGAGGAGTTGTAAAGTTTGATGGCCACAGGCAGAAATGACTTCCTATGATGCTCTGTGTTGCATCTGGGTGGAATGAGTCTCTGGCTGAATGTACTCCTGTGCCCACCCAATACATTATGTAGTGGATGGGAGACATTGTCCAAGATGGCATGCAACTTGGACAGCATCCTCTCTTCATACACCACCGTGAGAGAGTCCAGTTCCATCCCCACAACATCACTGGCCTTACGAATGAGTTTGTTGATTCTGTTGGTGTCTGCCACCTTATTATCACTGGCATGTGACATGAAATTTGTTAACTTAGTAGCAGCAGTTCAATTCAATACATAATCTAGCAGAGAGAGAGAGAAAAAAAATAAAATAAAGCATAATAAGAAACAAACAAGTAAATCAATTATGTATATTGAATAGATTTAAAAGAATGTGCAAAAATAGAAATGCGGTACTTTAAAAAAGTGAGGTAGTGTGCAAAGCTTCGAAGTCCATTTAGAAATCAGATGGCAGAGGGGAAGAAGCTGTTCCTGAATCGCTGAGTGTGTGCTTTCAGGCTTCTGTACCTCCTACCTGATGGTAACAGTGAGAAAAAGGCATGCCCTGAGTGCTGGAGGTCCTTAATAATGGACGCTGCCTTTCTGAGACACCACTCCCTAAAGATGTCCTGGGTACTTTGTAGGCTAGTGCCCAAGATGGAGCTGACTAGATTTACAACCCCTTGCAGTTTCTTTCGGTCCTGTGCAGTAGCCCCTCCATACCCGATAGTGATGCAGCCTGTTAGAATGCTCTCCATGGTACAACTATAGAAGTTTTTGAGTGTATTTGTTGACATGCCAAATCTCTTCAAACTCCTAATAAAGTATAGCTGCTGTCTTGCCTTCTTTACAAATACATCAATATGTTGGGACCAGGTTAGATCCTCAGAGATCTTGACACTGAGGAACCTGAAGCTGCTCACTCTCTCCAGAGGCTGTGCCCTCTGATCTTAGACTCTTCCACTAATGGAAGCATCCTCTCCACATCACTCTATCAAGGCCTTTAATATTTCATAGGTTTCATTGAGATTCTCCCCCACCCCATTCTTCTAAATAAAGAAAACTATTGCTATGGAACTCATTTTCCGATCACTTGAATTCTTATTTCCCACCAACTGAAAAGCTTTTTCTAAAATAACGTACTCATTTATACTGTATTCACCTTGGGCAAAATTCTGCCGCACCACATGTTCTCCATGGTAACACAAAACTCAGAATATTTAGTATCAATAAATTTTTGATGGTGTTACTCAGTCACTAGAGAGAAAATTCCAGTAGATAATACACAACAGCATGTACAATACATGTCTTGTGAGGGTAGGTTGAATGAGCTAGGGATTTTCTAGCGAAGGAGGATGAGAAGTGACTTGATAGAGGTGTACAAGATGATAAGAGGCATAGATAGAATAGATAGCCAGAGATTTTTTTTTTCCCCAGGGCGGAAATAGCTAATTTGAAACATAGAAAACATAGAACACCTACAGCACAATACAGGCCTTTCGGTCCACAATTGCTGTGCCGAACATGTACTTACTTTAGAAATTACCAAGGGTTACCCATAGCCCTCTATTTTTCTAAGCTCCATGTACCTATCCAGGAGTCTCTTAAAAGACCCTACTGTATCCGCCTCCACTACTGTCGCCGGCAGCCCATTCCAAGCACTCACCACTCTCTGTCCTAAACACTTACCCCTGACATCTCCTCTGCACTTACCTCCAAGCACCTTAAGACTCTGCCCTCTCATGTTAGCCATTTCAGCCTGGGAAAAAGCCTCTGACTATCCACATGATCAATGCCTCTCATTATCTTGTACACCTCTAACAGGTCACCTCTCATCCTCCATCACTCCCAGGAGAAAAGGCCGAGTTCACTCAACCTATTCTCATAAGGCATGCTCCCTAATCCAGGCAATATCTTTGTAAATCTCTGCTGCACCCTTTCTATAGTTTCCACATTCTCCCTGTAGTGAGGTGACCAGAACTGAGCACAGTACTCCAAGTAGGGTTTGATCAAGGTCCTATATAGCTGTAACATTACCTTTTGGCTCTTAAACGCAATTCCACAGTTGATGAAGGCCAATGCATCATTGTATGCCTTCTTAACTACAGAGACAACCTGCGCAGCAGGTTTGAGTGTCCTATGGACTCGGATTCCTCTGATCCTCCACACTGCCAAGAGTCTTACCATTAATACTATATTCTGCCATCATATTTGACCTACCAAAATGAACCACCGCCACTCTCAGCCCGGCTTTGCATCTATCAATGTCCCGCTGTAACCTCTGATAGCCCTCCACACTATCCACAACACCTCCAAACTTTGTGTCATCAGCAAATTTAGTAACCCATCCCTCCAATCCTCATCCAGGTCATTTATAAAAATCATGAAGAGTAGAGGTCCCAGAACAGAACCCTGAGGCACACCACTGGTCACCCACCTCCATGCAGAGTATGACCTGTCTACAACAACTCTTTGCCTTCTGTGGGCAAGGCAATTCTGGATCCACAAAACAAGGTTCCCATGCTTCCTTACTTTCTTACTAAGCCTTGCATGGGTACCTTATCAAATGCCTTGCTAAAATCCATATACACTACACCTACTGCTCTACCTTCATCAGCGGGCATAACTTTCGGCTGACTGGTCGGAAGTATAGGGGGATATCAGAGGTAATTTCTTTATACAGAGAGTAATGAGTGCATGGAACACCATGCCAAGAGTGGTATTAGAGGCAAGTATATGAAGGGCATTTAAGAATCCCTTAGATGGGCACTTGGATAACAGAAAAATAGGGAGTTACATAGAAGGGAATGGTTAGATTGATCTTAGAGTAGGTTAAAGGGTCGGCACAAAATGTTGGGCCAAAGGGCCTGAATTGAGTTGTAGTGTTTTGTATATTCTATGAATACCTCTTCTCCAAAGTTCGCCACCCATTTGTGGTGGAGCGGATAGTGTATTCCTGAGATTCCGAGATCAATCCCATCTAGAGTTTAGCTCCTGGTTGGGTTGACAATGGTGAAAAGGCCAAGTGGGAGGTTCCAGTCAGAGCGATCCAACCAAGAACTCAACGGTGAAGCTGGTGGAAGATGATGACATATCACAATGGTAGAGAAAACAGAGGAAGGCTGCAACAGTGAAAGGAGGCCCTGGACTCTGACCCTGATCTGTCAAGGACAATGTGGTAGCTGCCCAGATCGTCATACTCAACTTGAGTGATCACAGTACTCTGTACATATCTAGAGCAGGGTTTCCCAACCTTTGTTATGCTATGGCCGCCATCATTATCCTAGGGGTCCTTGGACCTCAGGTTGGGAACTCCTGATCTGGAGGCCGAGGAATGGTTGCTGATAATAAAGCTAAGGAACTGGAGTTGCGATATGGACCAGGATTGGAAACCTGAAGGCTGAGTTTGAGAGCAAAAGTTTGTTGTAGTTAATTCAGCAAATTCTATTGTCCTGGTAACCCAGAACTGTTAGTATTAACTGCCACAATGGTCTGAATTCCTGGATAATGCCTATTGTGGCTGATAACTCACAATCTGTTCACGTGGACACATGACATCCTTTCTCCCATCTCATTTCGAATCACATTTCTTCAGTTTTACAAACTTCAGAACTGGTATTAGGCCATTATAAATTGCTCCCCAATTAAAACCTCCTCACTAAAACCAAGACACCATTAAAAATAAGTTGTTATAATGTGCACTATCATAATTTAGTCATTAAATGTGAGCTGAAAGATCCTTATGCAGCATCCTTAAACTGGAAGAACAAGATCAAAGCATTCCAATTTAGTGGAGGCGGCTGGTCATTCTGCATCTATATATATATCATAAGACCATAATTACAGGAGCAGAATTAGCTGTTCAGCCCATCAAATCTGTACCACCATTTCAGCATGGCTGATTTATTTTCTTTCTCAACCCTATACTCCTGGCTTCTTCCCATACCTTTGACACTCTGACTAATCAAGAACCTATCAAACCCTGTTTTAAATATACCTAATAACTTGGCTTCCACAGTCATTTGTGGCAATGAATTTCACAGATTCACCACCTGCTGGCTAAAGAAATGCCTGCTCATCTCTGTTCTAAAAGGACATCTCTCTATTCTGAGTCTGTACCTTCTCATCCTAGACTCACTGACTATTGGAACCATCATCTCCACAAACACTCTGTTCAGGTTTTCCAATATTTGATGGGTTTCAATGACATCCCCCCTCATTTTTCTGAACACCAGCGAATACCGGACAAGAACCATCAAATGTTTCTTATATGTTAACCCTTTCATTCCTGGAATGATTCTTGTGAACTTCCTTTGGATCCTCTCAAATGACAGCATATCTTTTCTCAGATAAGGGGTCCAAAGCTACTCTAAATATTACTAGTGCAGTCTGATCATTGCCTTATAAAGCCTAGTCATCACACCGTCTTATATTCTAGTCCTTTCGAAATGAATGTTAATATTGCATTTACCTTCCTTACCATCAAATCAACCTCCAAGTTACCCTTTAGGGAACCATGCACAAGGAATCCCAAAGTCATTTGCTTTTTAATTTTCTCCCCATTTAGAAAGTAGTCTATGCCTTTATTCCTTCTACTAAAGTGCTGACCATCCGCTTCCCTACACTATATTCTATCTGTCAGTTCTTTATACTCACCTTCTGCAAGCTCCCTGCTTCCTCAACACTACCTGCCCTTCACCTGTCTTTGTATCTTCTGCAAACTTAGATACAAAGCCATTGATTACATCGTGCAAATCATTGACATATATGTGAAAGAAGCATCCCAATACTAACTCCTGTGGAACAGCACTAGTCAACGGCAGCCAACCAGAAAAGGATCTCTTTATTCTGACTCTGCCTCCTGTCGGTCAGCCAATCTTCTACCCGTGCTGGTAGCTTTCTTATAATACCATGGGCTCTTATCTTGTTAAGTAACCTCATGTGCAGAAAACCTTGTCAAATGCCTTCAAAAAAACAGTGAAAAACATCCACTATCTCTCCTTTGTCTATCTTGCCTGGTATTTCCTCAAAGAATTCTGACAGATTTGTCAGGCAAGATTTTCTTTTTAGAAAACCATACTGACTTTGGCCTCCAAGTACCCTGAAACCATATCCTTAAAATTCGTCTTCAACATCTTCCCAACCAATGAGGTCAGATTAACTGATTTGTAGTTTTCTTTCTTCTGCATCTCTCCCTTCTTGAAGAGTGGAGTGACATTTGCAATTTTCCATTCTCTCAAAACCATGCCAGAATCAATTGATTCTTGAAAGGTCATTATTAATGTCTTCACAATTTCTTCAGCTACCTCTTTCAGAAACCTGGGGTGTAGTCCATCTGATCCAAGTGACTTATCTACCTTCAGACCTTTTAGCTTCTCAAGCACCATCTCCTTAGTAATAGCAACGATTACACTTCTGCCCCTGACACTCTTGCTTTTCTGACATTACGCTAGTGACATCCACAGTGAAGACTGATGGAAAATACTTATTCAATTCTGCCATTTCCTTGTCTCACATTACTACCTCTCCAGCATCACTTTTCAGTAGTCCAATATTTACTCTTGTCTCTCTTTTACACTTTATATATCTGAAGAAATCTTTGGTATCTTTTTTAATATTATTGCTAAGCATACCTTAATCCTTCATCTTTTCTCTCTTCATGTTTTTTTTTATTTGCTTTCTGTTGGTGATGAAAAGTTGCCCAATCCTCTACCTTCCCACTAATTTTTGCTCTACTCTTTGACCTTTCTTTTGCTTTTATGTTGGCTTTGACTTCTCCTGTCAGTCATGGTTGGCTCACCTTCCCTTTAAAATTCTTCTTTTTCTTCGAGATGTACCTATCCTGAGCCTTCCAAATTATTTCCCGAAACTCCAGCCATTGCTGTTCTGCCATCATCCCTGCTAGTGTCCCCTTCCAATCAGTTTTGGCCAGTTCCTCTCTCATGCCTCTGTAAATTCGCTTTACTCTACTGTAATACTGATACATCTGATGTTAGTTTCTGCCTCTCAAATTGCAGGCTGAATTTGCTCATACTTAGATCTTTGCCACTTAACCTATTAAGTTCCCTAATCAGTCCAGTTCCTTTCACAACACCCAGTCCTGAAATGCCTTTCCCATAGTGAGCTCAATCACAGGCTTCTCTGAAAAATATTTCTTAAGCATTCTACTAATTTCCCCCTCTTGGGATCCAGTACCAGCCAGATTCTGCCTCTCTACCTGCATATTGAAATCCCCCATAACTATCGTAACATTGCCCTTATTACATGCCTTTTCTGTCTCCCAATTTCATTTATATCCCATATTCTGGCTACTGTTCCAGGGCCCTGTATAGACTTTTAATGCACTGGCTTCTCTGATGGGATTCAAACTTATCTCACTGAATTGTCTTTCCAGAGCTTATGCCTGGCAGTCCACTGATAAAAATTACCTTGTTACTATTTTCAAGAGCCCTAAGTTGCAGAGTAGGGTGGCAGGGTGGAGATATGCTTCTACCAAAGAAGGTGTAAGGTGCTCCTTCCCTCCGCTGGTTGAAGGTCACCCTTGGGCAAGGTATGGCGTCTGCTCGGCACCCGGGATCAGGCTCACGTGAAGCCATGGGGGTGAGTGGTGGATGGTCGGATGAGCAGCCGGTGTATATCACAGATCCTGGTTATGTGACCACTGGTGTCAGGCAGACAGTCTCCGAAGAGTATAGGTAATGGCTGGGGTCACCCATCTTGTAAAGATACTGCCCAAAAGAAAAGAAAGCAATGGCAAACCACTGTCATTACAGGCACAACAAATTGACCAAGAACAATTATGGTTATAGATAGAGCAACTGCGTGAAGATAGTCTTTCCCACAGACAACGATCCCTCACTCAATAGACAGATTAAAAACAGATGAAAGACCCTGTTTACTCACTTATACAACATAACATATGATGATGATGATAGGGTTAAAGAAATAAACTGACCATGTGATGAATTAAATGGTAACGTATTCATATAATCTATTAAGCAGTAGAATTGAAGCTGCTCTTGATGGTGACATCTTTGTAATTTACATAAAACAGAAGTGACTAGACTTTTATGTTCAATTCAACAAGGAAAATACTTGCATTTATATATTGTCTTCAGCATCACTTTCAGCACATGAAAGTAAATAGCAGTCAATGCAAATCTTTGTGATGTAGCATGGTTATAATCTCCCGTTTGCACTGATCAAGCTCCCACAATCTGCAACTGATAACAAGCAGGCAATTTGTTTCATTCAGTGAAGTACATTGGGCGATAAATTTTGTTCTCAAGTCTTGGAATCATCTGATTCTACATACTGAGCTCCAGCTGACACTGTAAATTAAATGACATCCAGCTAAAAGGGAAATGGTTGACGAAGGAGAATTTACAGTATCTGTGAATGGGACTTTAATTGCTTCTCTGCTTCTTGATAGAGCTGCAAAGTTCACCAGCTGTCACTTTTGCTTGGAAGTGCAGGCACAACAGATGCACACAATTGTAAATGGACAAATATTGTGTCCCCAGAGGCAGAGGCCATGCATTCCTGTCATTACATCCTTCAAGGAACTGTGAGTAACCTTGTTATGAAGTATGGTTGAGGAACTGTGTAAGGATAAGTTCTCAGAGAGCAGAAAATTCATCTGAGAGGGCAAATACTCATATAGAGTGTAAATCTCATGCCAGATTCTTATGGTATAGCCCACACCACACACTGCTGGCAGTTAAACCTCCATTAACTTTATTTATACATACAGTGAAAAGTCAGCCCTTCCAGCCTTTCCAGCCGTTCCACTGCAGCAGCCACCAACAACCCCAAAATAATGCTAACCTAATCCCAGAACAATTTTTTATGACCAATTAATCTACCTGGATTGTCTTTGGACTTGTGGGAAGAAATTGGAAAACCCATGCATTCGACGAGGAGCACACTCAGAGACTCCTTGCATTGGCGCCAGGACTGAACTCCAAACTCAGACGTCCTGAGCAGTAATAGTGTCATGCTAACCGCTTCACTACCATGGCACCCAATAATGATCCACAGCAAAATGAAATATTTTATATGAAACTACTTGTATTTTGTTAATTAGACTGTGGCTTTATTCTCCAATTTTCTTCCCTTTTACTGACTTCCAGATCATGTCACTCACTTCAACACTGAACTATGGACACATTTTCGAGGACTCTACAACTCATGTTCTCAATATTATTTATTTATTGTTATTATTAGTTTCTTTTAATTGCATAGTTTGCCTTCTTATGTACATTGTTTTTTTGTATGTCTTTTTCATTGTTTCTATTGTGTTTCTTCTGTATCTACCGTGAATGCTTGCAAGAAAATGAACCTCAGTATGTGAGGACATATGCATGCTTTGAAAGTGCATTTACTTTAAGCTTTGAGATCCAATGACAAGATAACAAGAGAGCCTTCCATTTATATAACTCTTTCATGACCTTTACAGAAGAGCTGAAGTTGTTTTACAGCTAGTGGTGTACTTTAGAGGTTTAAACATTTATCCAACGCTGGAAACTCAGTAACTAATTTGAACACAGCTAAGGTCTCCCAATCTGTGATAAGATATGATCAAATAATTTGATTTTAAGAAATGTTTACTGACTTCTAAGCACTAGTCAAGGCAGATTGAAGATAATACTCCCATTTTCCTTCAAAATAGTGCCAGATTCTGCATGTTGACTTGAGAAGTCAGACCATTTCTAGTTTTATACCTCTGCAAAATTTCATCTTGGTGAGATCAAACATTGATAAGTCATGTTATACCTCTATAAAACTCTGAATAGGCCACATTTAGAGAACTGAGCACAGTTTGAGTTGATGCATTTCAAGATGGATTTATCTGAATCAGAATCATAATCAAGTTTAATATCATTGGCATAGGTCATGAAATATGCTGATTTGCAGCAGCAGTATATTGTGATAAATAAATATTTAAAAACTATAAATTATAATAAGAAATATACAACATGTATAAAGTTCAAAAGTTCAGGAAATTAGTTTAAATTGCAAAGTAAACTTTATTATCAAAGTACATATATATCACCATATACAACCTTGAGATTCATTTCCCTGTGGGCATACTCAGCAAATCTATAGAATAGTAACTCTAACAGGATCAATGAAAGATCAACCAGAGTTCGGGAGATAAAAAAACTGTGCAAAGACAAATATAACTAAATAGCAATAAATAACGAAAACTTGAGATAATGAGATAAAGAGTCCTTAAAGTGAGATCATTGGTTGTAGGAACGTTTCAATGATGAGGCAAGTGAGTGTAGTTATTGTCTTCCATTCAAGAGCCTGATTGTTGAGGGGTAGTAACTGTTCCTGTACAGATTGGTAGGTGCTTGGAGCTCACTGCCTGGGGAAATGATGGAATAGGTATGACACTAATATTTAAAAGGTATTTACAGTTGTTTAATATAATTTATATATATATGTAAGATACTGCTGCTGCAAAACAACAAGTTTCATGACATATGGCAGTGATATTATCAGACAATTTGGATTGAATGACTTTGAATTAAGAGGATTAGGAGCCAGTACACAGCACTGGCTACTGATCAGGGACCTTCCAGAGTGAAATGAATTGGATGTGAGAGGGCATGAAAACAAGAAATTTTCTAGGCAGTTCGCACAACACGCTGGAGGAACTCAGCAGGTCGGGCAGCATCCGTGGAAACGAACAGTCAACGTTTTGGGCCAAGACCCTTCATCAGGACTGAAGAGGGAGGGGGTAGGGGGCCCATAAAGAAGGTGGGGGGAGGGTGGGAAGGAGAAGGCTGGTAGGTGCCAGATGAAAAACCAGTAAGGGGAAAGATAAAGGGGTGGAGGAGGGGAAGCAGGGAGGGAATAGGCAGGAAAGGTGAAGAAGGAATGGGGAAAACACAATGGGCAGTAGAAGGAGGCAGAACCATGAGGGAGGTGATAGGCAGCTGGAGGAGGGGGAAGTGTGAAACTGGGATGGGGGAAGGGAAGGGGAGGGAATTACTGGAAGTTGGAGAATTCAATGTTCTCCTAGGCAGTTGAAAGGCATTTGAAGAATCTTTGGAAGGTATAACTAAAGCTGAAGAAGTGTGAAAGTAGAATAAGGAAGGAGAAAGATCATCCATGTGCAATGTAAACCTTCCACCAAGTATCTGAGATAGAACATTAATAATCAACGTAGAGAACATAATATGAATGAAATAGATGGGCTGAATGGCTCTCTAGCCTTTAGATTTTGCTGTGCTATAGTTGACTTAATGACTAAAAAGCATTTCTACATAGACATTTTGCCAAAACCTGAAGCAATACTACTTATGCAAATATAGGAATCAATGCCTAGAATTGATCTTAAAGTTTTCTTGCGTGTTTTTAAAGCTCTTAATGGTTCGGGAGCAGAGTACATCACAGGATCACCATTGTAATAAAATCTGCTCGAGCTCTCAGATCTTCTTCTGTCAGTCTCTTAAATTTAAACAATCTACCTTAAAAGAAAATTGGCAGGTCAGCTTTGTTGAATTACACACCTAAACTGTGGATTCATCGATAAAACTGTGAGGGATACAGACTCAGTTGACACTTTTAAATGCCAACGCCAACTCCAAACCTGTGTATGAAAATTGCTCTACAAATAAGCTAATATTATTATTGTTGTATTTTTTTCTCAGCTCAAAGTGTAAAATATGAGATTAAGGCATAGTTAAGCACACTCATTTCTCAATTGCTAGGAACATTCAGACCATTCTAGTGGTGTTTAGTATTGTGCCTTTCTGAAGGTTTATATAGATATTACTGTGTAGCCCTAATTGTTTAATGCTATTGTGTAGTGCCTTTGGGATGATACCCATCTAACTATTTAACTATTTAATTATTTATTATTTATGGTGCAACTGTAACAAAAAACAATTTCCCCCGGGATCAATAAAGTACGACTATGACTACGACTATTATCAGGACAAGGTATACACTGTTCATATTCCATAGCCTTTCAATTTCCTCTTTTCATTCAGCATATTTCTGGTGTGTTTCACTTATTAAGTTATGTGTATCTGGAATGGCGATATCTATTAAGTAAGTTGCTCTTGCTTGTTTATCCTGTACTATTAGATAGATTATCAGAATTGGATATACTTAAATGGGGTGCTGAATCCTGTTTTCATTGATGAAAATATATCCTTAGAAGTTTTATCTGCAATATTAGTTCAGCCTGAGATAGAAGCAACAGCCTCACTGACACAGACCATCTTGTGTCACAAATATATCAACTAATCCCTTCTTTCCTCATTTCCTCCACCAATCCTGTCACTGAGCAGAAACTTTTGGATCATTTGGATCTTTTTTGGGACTGAGATGACCTGTAAAAGAGGAATGGATTGCACCTGAATTTGGGGGGGGGGGGGGGGAATGGAAGGTACAAGATTAACAACCTGGTCCAGGTCCCAGTGCTTTAGGCAGGATGGAGGCGGAGGAGAAAGAGGATGGACAGCAATGTTTCCCCTGAGCTGCAAGGGTGCATAAGTATGCAGGAACTGAAATGCTCCCACACCCACAGCCTTTGTTGCTGTGCAGCTGAAATTTTCTTAACTTTTAAACACAAAGTGCTGCGCAGCTTTCAGGCCATGTAAAAATTTCCTGTTCAGTGCAATAGTTGGTCTGCGCAGCTGTAAAAAAAATAAATGCAATATTGATGGGGAAATGCATTTTATGATTAAAGGGAATATCACAGCTGTTGTCAGAACTGGTGGAAAGTGCAATGAGATTTTATAGGTAGAGCTGAGAAATAAGAAGGAGATGCTCATATTGTTGGGATTGATGCTAAAATACATCCTAGGATGCGCAGGGACACATCATCTGTGATGCAACCTGGGGTCGTCGGGTGTTTTGGCTCTTCCGATAACAGGCTCTCTTGCCAGGAGCACCCATCCATGGTTGATCAGGCCCTGGCTTGTGTCCCAGCAGCACTGGTCCACGGGTCACACCTCTTGATCTACAGCCATCCGGAGGCCCGCTCCTAAATAGGCAAGTCACAAACAAGAGGAAATCTGCAGATGCTGAAAATCAAAGTGATACACGCAAAATGCTGGAGGAACTCAGCAAGCCAGGCAGCATCTATGGAAAAGAGCAAACAGTTGATGTTTTGTGCTGAGAACCTTCAAGGGGATCTAAATAATTAATTGGAATTTGAAGAACACATTTGCAGGGAGATTCTGTTGAGCTGTACAAATGATAGTAAGAATGAGCTGCCAGACCAGGTGGTAAATGTGGGTTCTTTTTTAACATTTAAGAATAAATTGGACAGATACATGGATGGGAGGTGTATGGAGGGATATGGTCCGTGTGCACGTCAGTGGGACTAGGCAGAAAATGGTTCGGCACAGCCAAGAAGGGCCAAAGGGCCTGTTTCTGTGCTGTAGTTTTTCTATGGTTTCTAATAATATTCAGAATATTATTCCTATTAATAATAATCCCAGTGGGGTGTATAGGGTGTCCAGAGAGAGAGGGGATGCACCTTTGGTGTATGGGCTTGTGTTGTTCAATCTTGGACAGCACACTCACCTTTGGACCCACTGGTCACCTGTGGCTCCAAACTGTTGCTTGCATCCAACAGTGGCAACACTTCGATACACTGCTTCAACAGGCAGGCTAAGTCAGGTGAGGGCTCAACCCTTGTGAGATAGGGACATGTGCAGGAAAGACAGCAGAGCAGCAAAGGCTGGAGTTTCTGTGAAAATGAGGGAAGTGCAAGACAGATATATTCCAAATAAGAAGAAATTTTCAAAGGGAAGAAGGACACTACCGTGGCTGACAAGTGAATTCAGAGCCAAAGTAAAAGCAAAAGAGAGGGCATACAAAGAAGCCAGAGCTAGTCAGAAGATAAAGGATTGAGGAGCTTTTAAAAACTTGCAGAAGGAAACTAAGAAGGTCATTCAGAAGGAAAAGATGAATTATGACAGGAAGCTGGCGATTAATATCAAAGAAGATACTGAAAGCTTTTTTAAGTATATAAGGGGTAAAAGAGGGTCAAGGGCAGATATAGGACCAATACAAAATGATGGTAGAGATATTGTAATGAGAGATGCAGAGATGGCAGAGGAACTGAATGCGTATTTTGCATCAGTCTTCACAGTGGAAGACATCCGCAGTATACCGGACATTAAAAAGTGTCAGGGAAATGAAGTTTGTGCAGTGCAAATTATGACTGAGGAGGTACTCAGGAAGCTTATGGTCTGAGGGTGGATAAATCCCCTGCAACTGATAGAATGCATCCTTGGGTTCTGAAGGAAGTAGTTGGAGATATTACGGAGGCATAAACGATTATCTTTCAAGAATCAATAGATTCTGGCATTGTATCAGACAAATGGAAAATTGCAAATGTTACTCCACTATTTAAGAAGGGTGGGAGGCAGCAGAAAGGAAACTATAGACCTGTTAGCCTGACATCAGTGGTTGGGAATTTGTTGGAATTGATTGTTAGGGATGAGATTATGGAGTACCTGGAGGTACATGACAAGATAGGCCAAAGCCAGTATGGTTTCCTGAAAGGAAAATCCTGCCTGACAAACCTACTGCAATTCTTTGAGGAAATTACAAGCAGGGTAGACAAAGGAGATACAGTAGGTGTGGTGTACTTGGATTTTAAGAAGGCCTTTGACAAGGTGCCACACATGAGGCTGCTTAGCAAGATAAGAGCCCATGGAATTCCAGGGAAGTTACTAGCGCGGGTGGAGCATTGGCTGATCGGCAGAAAACAGAGAATGGGATTAAAGGGATCCTATTCTGGCTGGCTGCTGGTTACCAGTGGAGTGCCACAGAGGTTGGTGTTGGGACCGCTGCTTTTTTTACGATATATGTCAATGATTTGGACTACAGTATTAATGGATTTGTGGCTACATTTGCTGATGATACAAAGATAGATGGAGGAGTGGGTAGTATTGAGGAAACAGAGAGCCTGCAGACAGACTTAGATAGTTTAGGGAAATGGGCAAAGAGATGGCAAATGAAATACAATGTTGGAAAGTATATGGTCATGTGCTTTGGTGGAAGAAATAAATGGGAAGACTATTATTTAGATGGGGAGAGAATACAAAATGCAGAGATGCAAAGGGACTTGGGAGTCCTTGTGCAAGATACCCTAAAAGTTAACCTCTAGGTTGAGTCAGTTGTGAAGAAGGCAAATGCAATGTTGGCATTCATTTCTAGAGGTACAGAATATAAGAGTAGGGATGTGATGTTGAGGCTCTGTAAGGCACTCGTGAGACCACACTTGGAGTATTTTCTGTAGTTTTTGGCTCCTTATTTTAAAAAGGATATACTTATATTGGAGAGGGTTCAGAGAAGTTTCACAAGAATGATTCCAGGAATAAAGGGTTACCATATGAAGAATGTCTGTCAGTTCTTGGGCTGTATTCCCTGGACTTCCGAATGTTAAAAGGCCTGAACAGTTTCGATATGGCAAAGTTATTTCTCATGGTAGAGGAGTCTAGGACAAGAGACAACGACTTCAGGATTGAAGGACGTCCTTTTAGAACTGAAATGCAGAGAAATTACTTTAGTCAGAGGGTGGTAAATCTGTGGAATGTGTTGCCACGAGTGGCGGTGGAGGCCAAGTCACTGGGTGTATTTAAGGCAGAGATAGATAGGTTCTTGATTAGCCAGGGCATCAAAGGGTATGGAGAGAAGGCAGGGGTGTGGAGATGACTGGAAGAATTGAATCAGCCCATGATTGAATGGCAGAGCAGACTCGATGGGCCAAATAGTCTACTTCTGCTCCTATATCTTATGGTCTTATAGTTTTATGGTCTTATGCCTGTCCTACCATGTGAAGTCAGTTCCGGTGGACTGGGAGGATGAGAACAGCAGTTAGATCAAATGGCCAGTTCTTCAATACTCTATGGAGAGTGAAGGGCACGACAAGGTACATATGAATTCATGGTCATCGACTGCAACCAAGGAAGACCCCAGTTGTGATGACTACTCAGAGCTCGAGGTGCAGACTTCCATGGTTGAAAGAGTGGAACTATCCCAGTGCAACAGCTTTTCCACTTTAGAAATTCTCCCTCACAGACTTCCTATCAGAATCAGAATCAGAATCAGGTTTATTATCACCGGCGTGTGACGTGAAATTTGTTAACTTAGCAGCAGCAGTTCAATGCAATACATAATCTAGCAGAGAAAAAAATAATAAATAAAATAAAAATAGTAATAATAATAAAAAAACAAGTAAATCAATTACATTTGTACATATATTGAATAGATTTTAAGAAACGTGCTAAAACAGAAATACTGTTTATTAAAAGAAAGTGAGGTAGTGTCTGAAGATTCAATGTCCATTTAGGAATGGAATGGCAGAGGGTTCATTGCTGGATACAATGAACAATGATCCTAATGGTCCTAGTAAGGGATTTTAACTTTACTAACTTTGACAGGGGGTAAGTCTTACTTGTATGGTAGGTCAGTTGATGAAGAGGTTTCTGAGGGATAAGAATCTAGGAAGATGGAGGTTGTTCAAGGGTAATCAATGTGGCTTTGTGCTTAGGAATGGTGTCTTACAAACTTGATTGAGGTTTTTTTTTGATGAGGGGACCAGGAAAGTTGATAAGGGCCGCTTGGTAGCTGTGGTTTACATGGACTTCAGTAAGTCCATTGATACAGTTCCACATGGTAGGCTGCTCAGGAAGATTAGATCAGACAGAATCCTTGGAGAGCGGTCTAATTGGGTACATAGTTGGCAGGACAGTAGAAAGCAGACAGTGCTGGTACAAGGTTGTCTCATGGACTAGAGGCCCATGAATAGTGATATGCAGAAGGAGTCATTGTTGGGCCTATTGTTTATCATTTATATCAACAATTTAGATAAGAATATACAAGGAATGGTAGGTAAGTTTGCAGATCACACTAAAATAAGAGGTTTAATGGACAATGAAGAAGGTTATCAAAAATTACTGAAATTGTTTAGCTGAATAAGTAGCTGGAGGAATGGCAAATGGAAATTAATTTGGATAAGTTTGAGGTGTTGTATTTTGGAAAGTCCAATCCAGGTAGTCTGTCTCAGTGAGTGACAGGGCCCTGTGGAGTGTTGTAGAACAGAGCCGTTCTGCTGATTAACTGGACTCTGACAATTTGTACTTGCTCCTCAAACGCACTTTATTAACTTGTTCATATGGAGGACAACCCAGTCACCATGCTGCTCTGAAGTTTGAACAAATAAATGCCATTTTTATATAGAAATTCACTAGTTGTATACAAGTATTGATCCAAAGAAACACTGTGCACTTCTGAATCTCATCATTTGCATATTTAATTCCCTATCATAATACATGTTTCAGATATTTATAACCAATTAAATCAATGTGTTCAAAGCCAAATAATACTTCAGAATTAGTAAAGTAATGGCCCAATAGTAAGTGTTGCCTTAAAATCCTTCATTTGCATCTTTATCTTGTCTTGATATGCTCGGTGACCCTAGTTCTCAGGTTTGAACAGAATTAGCCTTTCAAGTGCTGTGTTCAGCCTGGGTGACTGCACTGTGTCTGCACACTGTTTCTGTCAACTTATCATCTTCACTTGTTGTCCTAGTGAGCTTTAACACGCAGAGAGGCTGTACAAAGTGTCTCTGATCAGTTAGAACACCATTTTAACCCTTGCTCTGCTGGGATTTCCACAGAGGACCTTGGAGTGTTGGTACATGATTTGCTGAAAATGGAGTTACAGGTAAACAAATTAAGAAGAAGACATTTGGCATGTGGGCCTTCATCAGTTGGGCAATGAGTATAAAGTTCAGGAGGTCATGGTGCAGTTATGCAGGTGAGGCTGCACTTGGAGTCTTGTAACACACATCAAAGTTGCTGGTGAACACAGCAGGCTAGGCAGCATCTGAAACGTCGACTGTACCTCTTCCTAGAGATGCTGCCTGGCCTGCTGCATTCACCAGCAACTTTGATGTGTCTTGCTTGAATTTCCAGCATCTGCAGATTTCCTCGTGCTTGGAGTCTTGTGTTCAGGTTTGATTGTCCTGCAATATCTAAGACTTTATTCAACTGGAAAGAGATCAGGAAAGATTTACAAGGGTGCTGCCAGAACTTGAGGGACTGAGCATAGGGAGAGATTGGACTAGCAAGCACTTTATTTGTGAGAGCATAGGAGATCATATAGAGGTGTAGTGAGCATGAAGACCACAACCTTGTTGTTGGATTTGAGAGCTTGCGTGCCTCAATAATCCAGAGAGCTCTGTTGGCTGGAGTCAGGGCTTTATGCTTTCACTCTTGGTAGGGTCGCCCATACCAAACAGCTTAAACTGTAGAGGCCAGACTAAGAGTGGTCCACCAGTTCTCCAGGTTTGGGTGTTCAGCTCAGGGCTAACAACCCTGACTGGTAAAACAAAATTTTTATTGAAACATCATTTTACATCTGAGTGGCCAAGTACAACAGGTGTAATGTGCAGTAAGTAGGTAAAATCATGAGGGGGCATTGATAGGGTGAATATATTTACTCTTTTATTCATGGTTGGGCAATCAAGAAATTGAGGCCAAAGGTTTAAGTTGAAAGGGGAAAGATTTAGTTGGAACTTGACTGACTTTTTTTTATATATACAAAGTGTGGTATCTCTATAGGATGATATGCCAAAGGAAATAGTTGAGATATGTAAAATTATAATTTTTAAAAGACAGCTGGAAATGTTTATGGATTGTAAAGGTTTTAAAGGATATGGGCCAAACACCGGCAAGTAGGACCATCTTGAATGGGACATCTTGGTCAGCATGGACAGGTTGGGCTATTGCTGCTCTGTTGGGCTGGACAGGTTGGGCTATTAGCCAATGACTCTGTTACCTGTATGATGATGACTCTGTCGTACAGAGTCACACGATAATTCTGTATGACGGTAGTTGTCCCCATTTAGGATCTGAAACAGAATCAGGTTATTTTCACTGGCATATGTTGTGAAATGTGTTGTTTTGTGGCAGCAGTACATTGCAATACATAATATATATTTTTTTAAAACTGCAAGTATAAATCGTTGGTTGCATTCCAAGTCCTGTGCAATTTCCTTGTGCCTCTTCCCTTTTCTTTGATTTTCACAAACTGAAGGAAATGATAAATCAACAGTTGACTGAACTTAATTCACATTATGGCTTCTTCTTGCATTTTGCTTTTACTAAATGCTGACTGACACCAAACACAGGTATACTGCTAGCCTTATGAGGCTGCTTAACAAGTTAAGAGCTCTGGCTCCGGCCCCAATATTATCTCTCTTCTATTTCCCATTATTGCCTATATCGCTGCCACCTGTGTCTCATTGCGCTCCACCTATCACCTGACTCTTTATTTATTGCTCAGTGTATTTCAGTCCTGTGTTTTCACCTGTCTGTTGCCAGGTTGTGCCAGTGTGTTTTGATGAGCCTGGCCAGTATTTGTTTCTGTACTCTGTTTGTCTTGAATATCATCTCTGCCTGATTCTGGTTTTTTGGATTTCTCTGGAAGTTTTGATCTCTGCCTGAACTTTGATGCCAACTTTGTTTGCACTTTGGGATTTGTTACTCAATTAATATCACAGTGTTCACAGTACTGGTCTGCAATTGGATCCCTGCTCCAGTGTCCCAACAAAGGGTTAACTATTTTCTACTTGGAGAGAAAACACAAAAAAAAAATGAAGTGTAAAGGGACTTTGATTCCCTGTGCACAATTCCCTACAGCTTAATTTGCAGATTGAGTCTGGTGAGGAAGGTAAATGAGATGTTAGCATTCATTTCAAGAAGACTAGATTATAAAAGCAGGGATGTAATGTTGAAACTTTGTAAAGCACTGGTGAGGTCTCATTCCAAGTATTGTGACCAGTTTTGGGGCCCTTTTTTTTTTTTTTAGAAAAGTTGTGCTGAAACTGGAGAGTTCTAAGGAGGTTTACAAAAATGATTCTAGGACTGAATGACTTGTCATATGAAGAGCGTTTGATGGTTCTGAGCCTATTTTCAATAGAATTCAGAAGAATGAGTGGTGATGTCATTGAAACTTACTGAATTGTGAAAGCCCTTGATAGAGAGAATGTTTCCTATAGCGGGTGAGTTTAAGACCAGGGGACACACCCTCAGAATAGAGGGGCATCATTTTAGAATGGAGATGAGAAGGAATTCCTTCTGCCAGAGAATGGTGAATCTGTGGAATTCTTCACCACAGGTGGCTGTGGAGGCTAAGTCATTGCGTACATTTATAGAAGTTGATAGATTCTTGGTTAGTCTGGGTATGGAGGGATACAGGTGGAAGGCAGGAGATTGGGGCTTGGAGGGAAAATGGATCAGCCATGATGAAATGACAGTGCAGACTCGATGAGCTAAATGGCCTAATTCTGGTCCTATATGTTATAGTCTTATGCTCTCTTTTCGATGAAGACAGAATATAAATTCCTGTCAATGACTATCATAAAACTAGTTACTTGTTCATTTCACAACAAAATATTTTTCTCAGAGCTGAGGAATTAAGACCTGAAGTATAAGCTATTCAATTTTCTTCTTAAATGATCCAGGTTCTTGATCCTGATTTAAACCAGGTTTAAGCTACACATTGAGAGTTGAAAAGAAACTAAAGCGCAATTTATTTCAGCAGGTGGTGGTCCATATAATGATAGATTTGCCAGAGGAAGAGGTGGTCCATATATTGATTTGACGCAGCCTGCAACTTAACCTTAAGGGGATTTTGCATAAGGACTCCCAAGTCTCTTTGCAACTCAGGTTTTTTTTTTGTATTTTCTCTCCATTTAGAAAATAGTCATTCATAGAAACACAGAAAACAATACAAGCTCTTCAGCCCACAATGCTGTGCTGTACATGTACTTTAGAAATTACCTGGGGTTACACATAGCCCCTTTTTAAGCTCCATGTACCTATCCAAGAGTTTCTTAAAAGACCATATTGTATCTGCCTCCACCACCATTGTTGGCAGCATATTCCACGCACTCATCACTCTCTGTGTAAAAACTTGGCATCTGGCATTTCCTCTGTACCTACTTCAAAGCACCTTAAAACTCTGTAGTTTCCTTTCTTCTGCCTCTCTCCCTTCTTGGAGTGACATTTGCAATTTTTCAGTCTTCTGGAACCATTCCAAAATCTAGTGACTCTTGAAAGATCATTACCAATGCCTCCACAATCACTTTCAGAACCCTGGGGTTTACACCATCTGGTCCAGGTGACTTATCTACCTTCAGACCTTTCAAGTTTCCCAAAAACATTCTCTCTAGCTACGGTAACTTCACACACTTCAAGCCTCTTGACACCTCGAAATTCCACCATACTGCTAGTGAATTCCACAGAGAAAACTGAGCAAAAGACTTATTCATTTCATTCCCCATTCTGTTGTCTCCCTTATAGTCCAATATCCACTCTCATCTCTCTTTTACACTTTATGTATCTGAAGAAACTTTTGGTATCCTCTTTAATATGATTGGCTATCTTAATTTCCTATTCCATCCTTACTTAATGACTTTTTAAATGCCTTCTGTTGGTTTTTAAAACCTTTCCAGTTCTCTAACTTTCCACTAATTTTTGCTCTATTATATGCCCACTCTTTGCATTTATGTTGGCTTTGACCTCTCTTGTTAGCCATGGTTGTGTTATCTTGCTTTTAGAATACTACTTCCTCTTTGGGATGTATATATCCTGTGCCTTCTGAATTGCTTCCAGAAATTCCAGCCATTGCTGCTCTGCTGTCATCCCTGCCAGTGTTCTTTTCCAATCAATTCTGGCCAATTCCTCTCTCATGCCTCTGTAATTCCCTTACTCCACTGTAATACTGATACATCTGACTTTATATTCACCTTCTCAAATTTCAGAATAAACGCGATCATATTATGATCACTTATTACATAAGGGGTCTTTTGCCCTAAGCTCTTGAATCAATTCTAGTTCCTTACGCAATGTCCAATCCAGAATAGCTGATCCCCTAGTGAGCTCAAACACGAGCTGTTCTAAAAAACCATATTGTAAGCACTCTAGAAATTCCTTCTCATAGTATCCAGCTGCAACCTGTTTTTTTTCCCCAGTCTACTTGCATATTGAAATCCCCCATGAGTATTATAACATTGCCCTTTTGACATGCATTTTCTGTCTCCCATTGTAATTTGTAGAGCACATTCTTACTAATTGGGGGTCTGTATACAACTCCCATCAGGGTCATTTTACCCTTGCAGTCCCATTGCTCTATCCACAATGATTCAACACCCTCAGGCCCTATGTCACCTCTTTCTAATGATCTAATTACATTTTATACTATCAGAGCAATGGCACCCCTTCTGCCTTCCTGCCTAACCTTTCAAAAAAAATGTGTATCCTTGAACATTAAGATCCCATCTATAATCTTCTTTCAGCCATGATTCAGTGATGCCTACAGCATCAAACATGTCAGTCTGTAATTGTGCTACAAGTTCATCTACCATATTGCATGCACTGAGCACATTCAAATAAATGCCTTTAGTCCTGTATTCACTCTTCACAATTTTGTCAACCTTTGACACTACAACTCATTCTGTTGACTGCAATCATGCTCTATAAACAGCCTCTCCTGACTACACATTGCCTGTTTGTAAACCAATTACCTCATCTTCAGCACTCTCACTTTGGTTCCCATCCCCTGCCAAATTATTTTAAACCCACTTGAACAACACTTGCCTACCTGCCCACAAGGATATTGGATCCTCTGGTTCAGGTGTGACCCATCCCTTTATTACAGGTCGTACCTTCCCCAGAAAATATACAAATTATCATAAATCTGATCCTCTGCCACCGCCCCCCCCCCCCCCGCACCAGTTCTTCAGCTACACATTCACCTGTCAGACCATCCTATGCTAACCCTCACTGGCATGTGGCACAGGCAGCAATCCAGAGATCACTACCCTGGTGGTCCTGTTGCTCAGCTTTCTACCTAGCTCATTAAAATCTCCCTTCAGGACCTTCTCACCTTGTCTACCTACATCATTGGTGCCAATCTGTACCAAGACCTGGCTGCTCACACTTGTCCTTGAGAATGCCATGGACCTGATCCTGGCACCAGAGAAACACTCACAACACTCTGGAGGAACTCAGCAGGTCGGGCAGCATCCGTGGAAATGATCAGTCGACATTTCGGGCCGAAACCCTTCGTCAGGACTGAAGAGGGAAGGGGCAGAGGCCCTATAAAGGTGGGGGGGGGGAAGAGTGGGAAGGAGAAGGCTGGTAGGTGCCAGGTGAAAAACCAGTAAGGGGAAAGATAAAGGGGTTGGGGAGTAGAAGCAGGAAGGGGATAGGCAAGAAAGGTGAAGAAGAAATAGGGGAAAGCACAATGGGTAGTGGAAAGAGGCGAAATCATGAGGGAGGTGATAGGCAGCTGGAGGAGGGGGCAGAGTGAAACATGGATAGGGGAAGGGATGGGGAGGGAATTACCGGAAGTTGGAGAATTCAATGTTCATACCAAGAGGCTGGAGACTACCTAGACGGTATATGAGGTGTTGCTCCTCCCACCTGAGTTTAGTCTCATCATGGCAGTAGAGGAGGCCATGTATGGACATATCCGAGGAATACACCATCCGGGTGTCTCTCTCGTGACCACAGAATCTCGTCTCTGTTATTCTGACTAGGGAATTTATGATCAGCACCGGTGCTCTTCACCTCTTTACTCTTCTGAGCTACAGCACCAGATTCAGTGCCATAGACCCTGCCACTGTAGATCACCCATGGTAAGTTGGCCCCCTTAGTAGTATCTGAAGTTGTATACTTAGTATTGAGATCAAAGGCCTCAGGTGTACTCTCCAATGGCTGTGCATTTCCCCTCCTTCTCCTGACAGTCACACAGTTACTGATCTCCTGCAATATAGGGGTGACTACCTCCCTGTAGCTCCTGTCTGTCATCTCCTCCTTCTCCCATATGAGTCAAAGGTCATCAAGCTTCAGCTCCAGTTCCTAACATGTTCTCTCAGGACGTGCTTTGTTTATCTGGGAGAGTGGCAGTCTCCCGGACTTCTCACATACAACACAGTGCAACACACTGCCCCGGAGCCATTCTCATGACACTAATATACCTAAACAAATAAGGATGAGCAAATAAGAACAGAAAGAGAGAAACCCAGTCACATGAGTCACCTTCTTCATGGCAATTATGGACTGAAAACAAGAACGGTGAATCTGTCAGAATAGTTGTGACAATGAAAATGGCACTGAGGGACATGGGGTTCCGAAAGGAAATTCCCGAGTGTGGATACAAGGTGCTAAATGCTGTTGTCATCAATGGCCGAGCAAAGAGAGGGGAGGATGTTAGAATGCAAGGGAGTTGTGACTGAGAATAAAATATGGAAACAAAAGGGTTTAACTATAATGCCATCATCACCATCTTTATGTGCCATGTTGTATGATGTGGGTGATCATGATGACTATGATTGTTCTTGGCAAATTTTTCTACAGAAGTGCTTTGCTATTGCCTTCTTCTGGGCAGTGTCTTTCTTTACAAGATGGGTAACCCCAGCCATTATCAATACTCTTCAGAGATTGTCTGCTTGGTATCAATGATCACATAACCAGGAATTGTGATCAACAGTTCAAGCTACAGTTCTTTGCAAACACTGAGATTTTTGGAATGCCTGTGTCTGGAGCTTCACTATCTCCAGGACTGACCTGGAAGATATGTGCCTTCAGGGAATGGCCCTGTAGCTGATCCAGGTCCTTGCTGATTGTGTCGACTAGGTGTTCATCCATCGTCAACGTCGATGAGGACCTCGATACCATTAAGATGTTGTGAGTCTAGCACGTGATTTGGATTTAAGTGAGGGAGAGTTGCGCAGCGTCAGCCTCACTCTCTCTTCCCAATTCCCATCTGGATCCAGTGGCAAGACAGAGTCGAGACGGCTGGAGATGGGATTAGGCGCAGTGGATGACCAGGACGTCTTCTGTGTCTTGTCCTGCTCTACACGTTCCACGACGCTTGCAGAGACCGCCTTCTTGATCGATGGACTTCTGCTGGTCTCGTCCGCTCAATCCGCCGGAGTCTGTCTTCACATGCTGGGATAGACAACTTCCTATCTCACCGAGGGTTTGAGACATGTCGGCTACCCTCACCTGGTTTAGCCAGCTTGTTGAAGCCGTTGCCTGGGGTGTGGCTGCTGTTGCATGCAAACAGCTACGGGGAGCCACAGGTGAGAGCTGAGTGCCGGGTGGGGACCAAAGGTGGACTAACCGCCTTGAAAAGGACGCAACATGTTCCCCCACCAGAGGTGCTACCCGTCCCTGACACCCCATACACCCCTTGTGCTGACTAAAGCATCATGGAAGGCTGAAACATTCGGACTGTAAGCAGTGTGTGCTGCTGTCAGAAGAAATTTTCTCTCTCTCTCTCTCCCTCTCTCCCTCTCCCTCTCTCCTCTCCCTCTATCTCTATCTCTCTCTCTGTTGTTGTCTTTGTGTCTGTCTCTTTCTCTCTGTTCCTGAGATAAGTGGCTTTGAGAGGTGACGCGGAGCATTGTTACATCAGAACATTGAGCTGCTGGTCTCTTGGCTTGTTGTTGGTAGAATGACCTCTTTCTCCCTGAGTGGAGAGAGAGAGAGCCTGTGAGATACCGAAGTACTGGATTATGGACTGTAGTTTTTGATGAACTCTGAATCAAGCTCTGTTTTGGGACTTTATGCAGTTGCCTGCATGGTGGGGTTGTGGGGTTGTGGGTGGTGGTTCTGCTGATGCAAGTGATGGGGAGGAGGTGAGTCAATGCTGCTGCTGTTTGTATGATGGATGAAGAGGGTTGTGGATGCTCGTGAAGAGTAAGAATTGCAGGCTGCACACTGTACAACCTGATTTTAAATTGAACCATTTGAACAGTGCCTGGAAAATCTATAATCTACTTCCAAAATTTGGCTTCAAGTGACTGCAATGCAAAGTGTTCCATAATAAGGGATGAATTTCTTAGAACAGCAAAAAAAATAAATTGGCTGAGAAAAATAATGCTTTAAGCAAAACTTTTAGAAGTAGTCTTAATAGACCATCTCTGACAGAGGAAATGTGTAAAACATGTTTATTAAAATAAATTGTCTAACAGTTTTGGACAGAGAAAAAAATAACAAGATGGTTAATGACACCCGACTGGTAAAGCAGTTTCAGCACTGTTCTCATGTGCAATTGCACAAATTGGCTTTGTCAATTCTCATCACAGTGTTATGCTCTTTAATTCAAATCTGCAGGAGAAGTTCAAGATGGAATCATTTCCTGATTATTTTTTTGTACAAATAGCTGTAAGGCTTTTATTTGAGCTCTCAACATTTATAAATAATTAATAAAATCAAATGTAGAAACATCAGTAAGGCAGCATATTATTAATTACATTTTGTACAATGCTTTCTCCGCCTGCATTTTGGAAACACTGTCAAGATATGTTCTGTGTAGATTTTGGCTGAAAAGCAATAGTTTATGTTCTGATATAAACGGTGCATTGATGCTTTGTCATGCAGTGAAGAAATATTAATCTGCAACTAAAACAGGCAGTTGTCAGTCTGGTCCATTGTCTCAGTCACTGACCTGAGGCTAACATTATTTATTGATTCTAAAAACAAATAAACATTTGAATTTGGTCAGCACATTGCATCCAAGTTGTTGAATTGTTCAGTTCACTTTGCAAAGATCTCCATTACTGTTATGTAATTTAATCTGCTTTTTCTCATCTACTTAGTACTGTTTATAATACCGTGGGACAGGAAGACTCTACAACAGGTAGTCAAAACTGCCCAATGCATCACCAGCACCAGCCAAACTCCCATCAAGGCCACATATACAGGAAAGTGCCAGAAAAGGGCCAATAACATCATAAAGCTGCTCACGGACTATTTGTCCCACTCTCATCAGGGAATCCACACGTAGCATCCACAGCAGGACCACCAGACACAAAAACAGTTACAGTTATCAGCAGTAAGACTAGTCAAAACCTCCACCCACTAACCCAGCTCCCCACATCCCCAACCACCACGACTATATCATTTCCTGTCAGAGTCACCTTATGTACAGACACTCCCGTGCCCAGTGTCACTTTATGGACATACAATCAATCCATGTACAGAACTGTGCAAAACTCTTGGACACATATATTCAGTTAGGGCGTCTATGACTTTTGCACAGTTTTCTATTTGTCAACATGGAGTGGAGAGCAAATCTCTAAATCTGGCAGGAGCAAAGGATGTTGGGAATGGTGACGATGGAGCACTGCATGAGGGATGTGCGACACGTGGCAGAGAAGGAGAGCCAGGGCTGGGGGAAATAGCATGGGTGTCAGGACTGTACACAAGCTATCTTATGCATTTATACAGTATTTGTTGTGGGTTTTTTTGTGCTGCATCGGATCCAGAGTAGTGATTATTTTGTTCTCCTTTACATTTGTGTACTGGAAATGACATTAAACAATATTGGATGTTGACGACAGTCATTGCATTTGAATCTGAAGATTGTGAATTTAAGTCCCATTCCAGTGATTTACATACAAACCAAGGCTGATGCATGAGCCCAATATACTTACTGCCCCCTACGCCACTAGCATTTAAAGCAGCAATGAAGGATCTCGATCTCAGGGCTTCCTTCATCCTGTTAGGAGCATCCTCTCTGTTTTCACTACTGTCAGTCATGAAAGTCTCAGGTGGAGACTCAGGAATACCATCACCCTCTGATATGGAAGGATTCTTCATTACTATTTCCATAACAATTTTGTTTTACCAGTTAAGGTTGTTAACTCTGAACTGAATCCCTGAACCAGGAGGACCGGTAGACCATTCTCAGTCCAACCTCTACCCTTTGACCTGTTTGGCATAGGTGGCCCTACCAGAAACCAAAGCATAATGCCCTGACTTCAGCCAAAATAGTTCTCTGGGTCATTGAGGCATACAAGCCTCCAAACCATAACAAGACTGTGGTCCTCTTGGAGAATGAGGGGAAAATATTAGAGATGTTGCTTTGGACCTGAGAAACTTGGATGTCATCTGCTCTCAGAAGAGTGCAGAGGAAATGTTTGGCAGTCTTTTAAAGGGAAGCAGGTGAGTTATCCTTCCATGCTTTGTAAAATGTATGCCTCATTCAGTTTTACTAAACCAGGGTATCTGGTCCTTCTACTTCTTCACCACAAGAGTAAAATTAGTTAGCAAAGCATCAATATACCCTTAGTCCTGATGAAGGGTCTCAGCCTGAAACATCCACTGTTTATTCCCTTCTGTGGATGCTGTCTGGCTTGCCAAGTTCTTTCAGGATTTTGTGTGTCTGCTCTGGATTTCCAGCATCTGTAGAATCTCTTTTGTTTATCACAAACTCTATCAGTTTCTGCCATTCCTTTGGATCTGCTGCATACAGTAAAAGAACCTGCCCCATGGGCAACAGCTTGCTCTCCATGTCATACAGCCTTGGCTTGCGTATCATTCAGACAGACGGGACACGACTTCTGTGGTTAACCCCAACCAATGGACAGCCCAATGTATCATTGTGCCCTTTATCAGAACAACACAATAATTATTATGTTTTCTCCAAAATCCCCATCAAACAATGATTTTGTAATGCTTCCAAAATATAAGCGGAGAAGACATTGTTCCAATGCTATTAAAATCCTGTTCTTTGCAGAACATTTCTTAGCAAATTGACTGTCACATTTCCAACTTACAACAAGGACCCTGTGTCAAGAAGTACTTAATTGGCTGTAAATGAAGCCAATGAGGTTGATTATTAAATGCCTTCTGAAACGGCCTAGAAACTAGCCAGTTGTACCATAACCACCAACGCTGAAGCATAGACTCAGCATGTAGATGTTCACAGAATTCAGAAAGGCAGAATCCTTGCTGTAACAACCTTACTAAATCCTTCTCGCAAATACCAAGAAATAGTGTCTAAACTAGGGGAGCCATAATGCAGTGTGGTGAAACAATAGTGTGACATAGTGAAAAAATACAGATACTGGAAAAGTGAAAGAAGAACATAAAATACTGGAAAAGAAGCACCATGATAACATGGTGGATAAAGCGAATATGGTGGATATTCCAGTTCAGGGCATCTGAGTTCGGAGTTCAGATCCAGCATCCTCTGGAAGAAATTTGCTCATCCTTCATATGATTATGTGGGTTTCTTCCCACAGTCCAAAGACATATTGGTTAATATGTTCATTTGTTATTGTAAATTGTCCTGTGATTAGTTTGTCCTTTATGTGCCTTGTCGTATGACAAAGGCGATCATGGTCTTTCCATGACTATGATTGCTCTGGGCAAATCTTTCTACAGGAGTGGTTTGCTATTGCCTTCTTCTGGGCAGTGTCTTTACAAGAGAGGTGACCACACCCATTGTCAATATTCCTCAGAGTCTGTCTGCCTGGTGTCAGCGGTCACATAACTAGGAATTGTGATATGCACCAGCTGCTTGTACGACCATCCACCACCTTGGACCCTAATCGAGTGGTTAAGCATGGCCGGCAGGCTAGCAGAGGGAAGGAGCACCTTATGCCTCCTTAGGTAGAGACGTAGCTCAATCCTACAACCAAATTTTGGTTATTCTAGGCTATTTCAGTGTGTTGCTGGGCAGTGAGGATTATTAGTCCCTCTCAATCCCATTCTCCTGCCTTTATTCTGTAATCTTTGACATGCTTACTAATCAATAACCTATCAACCTCCGCTTTAAATATAACCAACATCTTTGCCTCCACACCCGCCTGTGGCAATTAATTCCACAAATTCAGTAGCCTCTGGATAAAGAAATTCCTCCTCTTGTAGCCGCGTAAAAATAGAAGTGTCCCTATGCTTTGGAGGCAGGCATCTTGCTGCCTTTCTACAGGACCTTGGTGATACCACATCTGGAGTATTCTGTGCTGAATCTTTGCTGCTCCCCATGTCCTAAGCAGCTCCGTAAAGATTCAGAAAACTGATTCCTGGAAGGAAAAATCAGTTGTATCAGGAGAGAGTACATTGACAAGGCCTTGATTGAATATATTTAAGGTGGGGGTTGATACGTTCTTGACTAATCAGAGCAATAAATGTTACAGGGAGAAGGTAAATGGGGCTGAGAGGATAAAAAGTAAGACAAGCTGATTTGTGGTTGATTGCAGATTTCTGCGGCATTCGTGGACTCAGGGTATGGAATTTTTTTTTATGTGGCTATATTTAGTGATACCTTACATGTGATTGCTATCTTGTGCGTGCTATACATGACTATTGGTATTGTGTTTTGTACCCTGGCCCGGAGTAATGCTGTCTCATTTGGCTGTATTCATGTATGTTTGAGTGACAATTAAATTTGAATTGAACTGAATTGAAATCAGCCATGATTTCATGAATAGCTGAGTAGACTCGATGGGCTGAATGGCGTAATTTTGCTCCTATGCCTTATGGTCTTATGGTCTTCTATTAATGAGAATTTAGAAAAATAATAGTGGACCTCATTGAAATAAGCATTTTTTTCAGAGGGATCCAAAGTATTAATGTCCTATCACAGAAAGATCCAACGCAGTATCTGTATAACTAGTTACCTTTCTCACAATACATGATGTTTGCTAATCACCTTTATTGTTTGCTTTACATAAGCTATAAAGGTTTACAGTAGTTGGGTTAAATTGCTGTCTGAATTTAGCAATTTACTTGCAAACATTTCACAACTATGCGAGGAGACATTGTCGGTGGGCTGTTGATTGTGGTGTGTCCTCTGAATGTTTGGCCTTTGTATACTTTTCAATCAGCTGATTGGACATTGTTTCAGAAACTCAATTGTGATGTGCAGAGGAAATCTCGTCACTGATTGTCTGTGTGGTGAACTCCATACATAGTGGTCAGGAAGTTTGCCTGCATTGGCTCACGGATAGGATCGAGGTCTATGTGCTTATTTACAGAATTAGTTACAGTAATTTCATTTCCACCTCATCTTTGTGCAACCTGCATCTTTATTCATACATCATACAAGGGGGCAGAATGTGGGTACAGTTGTGTCTTGGTATCACACTGGAGAGAAATTGTGAACAACAAAGATTATAAAATGAAGACATGCAAACACTTTGTAAAATATTCTCTGGAATGGCGGAGGTTGAGGGGAGACCTGATAGAGATTTATAAGATCATGAGAGTCAAAGACAGAGTAGACAGTCTATCTTTTTCCCAGGATTGAAGTGTCTAATACCAGCGGGCATGCATTTAAGGTGAAAGGGAGTAACTTGAAAGGAGATGCAAGACATTAGTTTTTTTTTAACATGGAGAGTGGTGTGTGCTTAGAATACACTGCCTGGGGTTGGTTCATTAGGTCTCTGGCAGTTTTTTCTATTGCTTGCATGCTGGGGGAGGGGGTTGGTGCTTTCGCTGGTGCAAGTGAGGGGAGAGGGAATATTCTGCTGCTGCTTGTGTGTGGGTGGCTTTGGGCTTCTAGTCTTGCGAGACCATGGATCTTCACTCTTCAGGGCCCAGGCCTGGGCAAGGTTATATGGAAGACCAGTGCTTGCCCATGCTGCAAGTCTCCCCTCTCCACAACACCAATGTTGTCCAAGGGAAGAGCATTAGGATCCATACAGCTTGGCACCAGTGTCATCGCAGAGAAATGTGTGGTTAAGTGCCTTGCTCAAGGACACAACACGCTGCCTCGGCTGGGGCTCGAACTCACGACCTTCAGGTCGCTAGCCCAATGCCTTAACCACTTGGCCGCTTCTAATGTTACTATCAAACATTCTTCCGGGTTTCTTGTTTCATGGATGTCTGCGAAGACGAAGAATTTCAGGTTGTGTATGATTTACATTCTCTAATATTAACTTGACCCACTTGACTTTTAAGAGACATTTAGATAGGCACATGAATGAGAGGACAATAGAGGGTTATGAACATTGTGTAGACAGAGGGGATTAGTTTAATTGTCCACTTGATTAATAATTCATTTGGCTCGGCACAACATTGCGGGCTGAGGGATCTGTACTGTTCCTTATCCTATCTATATCATTAGTTATTGGTAGGCTGGTATTGGTTCTGAAAATGGGGTACGGTGGTATGTACACTAATGATAAACATGCAGCTCACAACCACTTTAAAAATCCCTGGAAGCTATAACTTTAGTTGACAGCTGTTTGGAAGACTGAACTCTATAAATTATTGAGCACGGGGTGGGTCATACCTTCAGAAGATAGAGCCACTGGTCAAAACTGAGCTATTGTTGTTATGTAGAATATTGACCTACATCATAAAATGCAGAATAGCTCTGTTACAATCAATCCTCTTACCCACCTGACTGACTTTTTCTCATCTAAAATCAATGAGAATATGAATGTTCCACAGAATGCAGTCCTCCCTTGCTCATCTCAGCGTGGATCCAATGCATGAATCTGTTCTGTCTTCCAATCTCAGAGGTGATTTATTGGAAGAGTTTTTCTCATTGAAAATGTTCTAATTCCAAGCAAGGTTTTCTTCGAACCTGGTTAAGAAACTTTATTCCTCAGAGAAGTCAGTGGTATAGCAGTTAGCGCAATGCTGTTACAGCTAGAGTTCAGAGTTCAGTTCCTCCAATGCCTATAAGGAGTTTGCACGTCCTCCCCGTAATGGTGCAGGTTTCCTCCAGGCGCTCCGGGTTTTTCCCATGGTCAATGCTCAAAAGTTCAAAGTTCAAAGTAAAATTAATTATCAGAGTACATACATGTCTCCACATACAACACCGAAATTCTTCTTCTGTGGGCATACTTTGCAAATCTATAGATCTGTAAACTGTAAATATCAGGACTGTAAACAAACCGCGAATGTAGATAATAAATAAATAGCAATAAATAACGAGCATGAAGTAACAAGATAAAAGAGTCCTTTATTGAGTGTAACTATCCCCTTTTGTTCAAGAGCCTGATGGTTGTGGGGTAGTAACCCATCTTGAACTTGGTGTTGTGAGTCCTAAGACTCCTCTTCTTTCTTCCTGATGACAGCAGCGAGAAAAGAGCGTTGACTGGATGGTGAAGATCTTGATGATGGATGCTGCTTTTCTATGCTTTTCTCTGTTGTAATCTTGTAAGATTATTTTGTATGGGATAAAAAACTGTCAGAAAACAGCTTGCTCTCCATATCCTACTGCTCAGGTTTACATATCTAGACAGATAGGACGCAACATCCATGGTCGACTCTAACTGACAGAGGCCTCCTCCTCTATTCTCTGTCTTAATGCCTCCTAAGCATTCCTATCATATCTATTTCCACCATGGCAGTGAACTCAAGGCACCTACCACCCTCTGTGTAAAAACCTTTGCTTCACTAATCTCCTCTCACCTTAAACATACTACCCCAATATTTCATCAAGGACATCTTCAAAAGGTAATGCTTCAAAAAGGTGACATCCATCGTTAAGGACCCCCATCACCCAAGATATCCCCTCTTCTCATTACTACCATCAAGGAGGAGGTGCAGGAGGCTGAAGACACACACTTAGTGTTTCAGGGACAGTTTCTTCCCCTCTGCAATCAGATTTCTGAATGGACAATGAACGTATGTACACTATCTCACTATTTTTTTGTTCTGTTTTTGCTCTACTTACTTAATTTAATATTTACACATTTTCTGATTGTAATTTATAGTTTTTTTCTGATAATTATGTATTGCACTGTGCTGCTGCTGCATAACAACAAATTTCACAATGTATGACAGTGATACTGTATGAAACATGATCCTGATTTGGCATTTCCACACAGGGAAAAATGGCTTTTGCTTTTTAATCCTATCTGAGCCTCCCCTAGTTTTATAAACCTCTATGAGGTCTCCCTCAGCCCCCAAGACTGCACAGAAATCAATACAAGTTTTTTCTAAAGTCCCCTTCTAGTTAATATCCTCCAATCCTAGCAACGTCCTGGTGAAGCATTCTGCATCTTCTCCACATCCTCCCTACTGTGCAGTGATCAGAATTGCATGTTATACTGCAATTGTGGGATAATACAGTTTTATACAGCTGCAACATCACACCTTCCCTTTGGTCTTCTGAAAAACACTGCTACCGAAAGGAGAAATCAAAATTCATGGTCATTCGTCTAATTCAGAATCAGAATCGGGTTTAATATCAATGGCGTGTGTTGTGACATTTCAAAATTCAAAGTAAATGTTATTATGAAAATACGTATATGTCGCCTTATACAACCCTGAGATTCAATTTCTTGTGGGCAGACTCTTTCAATATTTTTATTGATATTATATGTGGGCAGACTCAGCAAATCTATAGAATTATAACTATAACCTGACGAAGAGTCTCGGCCTGAAACGTCGACTGCACCTCTTCCTAGAGATGCTGCCTGGCCTGCTGCGTTCACCAGCAACTTTTATGTGTGTTGCTTGAATTTCCAGCACCTGCAGAATTCCTGATTAACCTCTTCAGCTCGTCGGATGATTGCATTTCTTACTTTAATGGCTAGAAGGTCCATTTTGCTGAATTGGAAAGAGATTAATCCTCCTACCACATTTCATTGGTTTTCACAAACTATGCTGTGTTTAAATTTGGAAAAAAATTAGAAGTGTTGTTTATGACCCTTCCGTTAAATTCAAAAAGACTTGGAGGCCATTTATTCAGCATTTTCATATGATGTAATTTGACCATTTTCCAAACTTATTTTACTTCTCTGTAATTTTGGTTGAGAAGAACGGAGTTGTCGACACTAATGTTTTCTTTTCTCTCTTTTTTTACGATGTTAAGAACAGCCCAGGTCTTTTTTTTTAGTTTAGTTGATTAATTCTGTTTAGATTAGTTTTTTGAGGGAGGTTATTATTTTTTTTTCCTTTTTCATGATTTTTTTAAGATATTTTTCTTTGTTTTATATTATTCATTTGTGTCTTATATGATTGGGAGTTTTATCATTTAAGTGTTATCTGGCTTTATAATCACTCATGTTAATTATAACAATGTATTCCCAATAACTTTGTATTACTACCATGTTAAGTTTATATTTTTATGAAACTAATAAAAAGAAAGAAAAGAATTGTAACTATAACAGAATCGATTAACGATTCGCCCACTAGAGCATTCAACTAGAGTGCAGAAGACAACAGACTGTGCAAGTGCAAAAAGAAGAAATAAGAATATAAATAATTATCAAGAACATGAGATGAAGAGTCCTTGAAAGTGAAGTCCTTAGGTTGTGGTAACATTTCAATGATGGAGTGAGTGAAGTTATTCCCTTTAGTTCAAGAACCTGATGGTTGAGAGGTAATAACTGTTCCTGAACCTGGTGGTGTGGGTCCTAAGGCTCTTGTACCTCCTTCTTGATGGCAGCAGTGAGAAGAGAGCAGATCCTGGGTGGTGGGGTTCCCTGATCATTGTTGCTACTTTCCTACAATAGCGTTTCATGTAGGTGTGCTCAATGGTTGGGAGGGCTTAACCCATGTGGACTGAGCCATATTCAGTACTTTTCGTTGTGCAGTGGTGGTACATTGAAATGCATAATAATAAAAACTATTATTAATGTAAAGTGCAATAAGATATATAGAGATAAATAAGTAGTTAAAAAAAAAGGGAAAACTAGTGAGGTAGTGCTGATGGGTTCGATGTCCCATCACTACATCACTACATATTTTTAAGTTCTAGTTCCCGTTCAAGTTTATTGTCATTCAACCATACACATGAATGCAGCTAAATGAAACTTCATTCCTCTGGGGCCAAGGTGCAAATCACAGTGCATCGTCCACACAGTAGATATAGTCGCAGAGTAATGTCAGCACATGTTCCTGAGTGGTAGAGCCTGAGCATTGACAGGTTGACATAAAGCACGAGAACTCCCCCATGAACGGACCCAAGCCTGGCTGCAGAAGGATTAGATTTGGGAATGGGACTGGCAGCCATATCCCGTAAAACACCGGAGCTAGAGAAATGCCAACAGAATCTCCAAATCTTCATCCCTGGGAGAGGAAGGATATGCCTAGAAGATGGGCGACATCTGGAGCCAAGGATTCCCAGCCTGGGGTCCACAGACCCCTTGCTTAATGATA
This sequence comes from Mobula birostris, assembly GCF_030028105.1. Lineage (NCBI taxonomy): Eukaryota > Metazoa > Chordata > Chondrichthyes > Myliobatiformes > Myliobatidae > Mobula > Mobula birostris. The sequence goes on along the minus strand of NC_092370.1, from coordinate 246,538,617 downwards.
TTGACATAAGAAAGGTTGGGAAGCCCTGCCTGGAGATAGTGTGAAAGGTGCGAAGAGCATGGTTATACAAACGTACATCAGTGTAATTTATTGAGATTCACGGCAGAGTAGATCCTTCCGTCCTTTGAGCTCGCTGTTTAGCAACCCCTGATTTAACGCTAACTGAGCCTCGGACAATTTGCGATGATCAATCAGCCTACATTTGGACAATGAAAGGAACTCAGAGCACCCAGGGAAAAGCCACGTGGTCGCAGGGAGAACCTACAATCTCCTTACGGTCAGCAGCAGGAATTGAACCCAAGTTGCTGGTACTGTTAAGCACTGTGCTAACCACTGCACTACCACAATGTAGTGTTACTGCCACTATTATATATAAAAAAACTATCAGTCATATAAATATGTGAAACAGCAGCAAAAAAGATGAAAAGTGACCAGAGTGTACAAGTGAGTTGGGAAGTGGGAGGCTGAGAAGATGGCAATGCAATGAGGCATTCAGACAGGGTCTATATGTATGCTGGGCATGTATGATGGCCAACATCCTGTGGGAAGAAGGTAATTTTATGGTTGTGGAACACTGCTATGTATAAAATGGTTGAAAGATCCGATGATCACAGAAACGGCAATTTAAGGAAGTATGCTAGATTGTGGCTTATTCGTAGCCTTTAATAGGTACTGTTTAAATACTGATTCTCTTGTTTGAAGTCCATATTGCTTTTGGCAACTGATGTGATTGATTTTTTTAAATAGATCTCTTTTAACAGTTTTACTACCTAACATTATTTAACACCATAAACCAATTCAAAGGAGTGCGACTGAAGAAATAAAAGATCTTTACTTACATAACCCAAGATTAAATAACTAATTTTCTTATTGCCTTCAGTGATGTTCGATGTCTACTTTTAGACACAATTCAAATATACTCATAACATCAACAGTGTTAGGGCGAATTTTAATAATGTTATGTACCTACTGAAATTCATAATAAGTGCCAAAATAAATTGTAAATCTGAAAAAAAAATGTGGGTCACTTAGGCTTTAAGCAATTACAGTGCATGTTTGCTCTGACTGTATTACTTTGACTGCTATGAAAAGATATTAAACACTCACAACCAAGAAAGTGTTAGGATCTTTAAATGCAGCAGGCCAGGCAGCATCTCTTGGAAAAGGTACAGTCGACGTTTCGGGCCAAGACCCTTCATCTGTGTCCTGCAGAATTCCTCATGTTTAGGATCTTTAAACATTGATTTTATTTAGAGTACCAAATGTATTTTGGTGATTTAGGATGGTGGTGAATATTGGTGACTAGGGTTGAGGCATTTAAGTGGGGTACCATGGAGATTTTGGCACAGGCAGGCATGAGAATTTTTTTAAGTGTGGTTCTCTTCTGATAACTCTGTAAATAAACTATCAAAATCAATGTCACCTACGAATCCTTCAGTGCCAAAGAAATGCACGCCAATAGAATTCAAAGGTCAACTGAAGGCGTAGTCAATCAGGACCAAGGCAAGCGAATGAATGCCTATATAAATGCGAGTACTCCCAGAGAGAAACACCAACAATTGCGCAGTGGAGAAGTCACCCCAACTGGTGATGAAATGTCTGCAAGCTCATTTCCACAACATCAGATCTTTTGGTGATGTTGAACAGCTTGCATGTTGAAGAGGAAAGATAAACCGTAGGAACATAACTTAGAATAATTCAGTATCTCATTCTAGGTTTAAGAAAGCTCATTAGAGAATTGCTGGAAGAATAACTAAAGATACATGGCTTTAATTTGAAGCTAATTTCTTCACAAATGCCCTGCCAGCATTATTTGAACTGAAATGAGTTCATATTAGTTTTTATTTGATGTATGTAACACTGCTGTATCCATTAGTGATTACGAATAACTGATTAAATTTGGGCTTCTTTTTGACAGTCAAGTCAGATCAAGTTAATTGTCATTTAACTATACAGGTATACTACCAAACAAGACAACATTTCTCCGGACCAGGGTGTAAAGCATAGGTGTACACAAACTCACGTATAGTACACAATAACTTAGGAAAGTTGGGATAAAATCTGCAACACACTGAAAATGCTGGAGGAACTCAGCAGGCCAGGCAGCATCTATGGAAAAAAAGTACAGTCGACGTTTCGGACCGAAGCCCTTTGGCAGGACTGGAGAAAAAAGTAGGTTTGAAAGGTGGAGGGAGGGGAGAGAGAAATGCCAGGCAATTGGTGAAACTTGGAGGGGGGAAGGATGAAACAAAGAGCTAGGAAGTTGATTGGTGAAAGAGACAGAAGTCCATGGAAGAAAGATAACGTTGGCTGTACTTTTCTCCATAGATGCTGCCTGGCCTGCTGAGTTTCTCCAGCATTTTGAGTGTGTTGCTCGGATTTCCAGCATCTTGTTTGCGATAAAATGATGCAGATGAATTGTGCATAAATAAACAAAGTAAGGTGTATAAATTAAATATTGTAAGGTACAGAACAGATTAAGCTGTAACACTTCAAACGCGATGTGGCAGGGAGTTCAGAAGACTAATGGCCTGAGGGAAGAAACTGTTCCCCATCCCATTCTTGTTTTTATGCATTACAGTGTCCTGCATGTTGGTGGAAAGTCAAAGAGGGTACTGGATGGAAGGGTGGGCCCTGTGTATGCAGCACTCCTGATAAATGTCCCCAATGGATACTAGGGAGAGCCCTATGATCCTCTCAGCGTTCTCACAGTCCTTTGTTGGCATTTCCAGTCTGATGCTCTGCTATTCCCATAGCAGATGGAGAAGCAACTTGTCAGGATGCTCTCGATGGTGCTCCTTTAAGATTCAGTTAAGATGGGGGACAGTTAAGCATGTAGCGATGAGGCATTTTTACTCTTCTTCCACCTCTGAATCATTCTCATTAATGAAATATAAAATGTGAAATGATAAAAGTAATCATGAGCCTAGACATTGCTGATATTTTTTTTCAAAATCAACCTGCTTCTATGTACAATATTTAGTTCACACTTGGCCAGTCCTTGGGTGAAATCGTCCAAACGTTCAGGTACCTCCATCCAATCTTACACTAAGTTCTGCTAAACTAGAAATCTGGTATTTGCAGATCTAAATGGCTTTGCAGATGCGCAAAGCCTCACCTGTGATTCTTGTTCTTTCTTCTGATGGCATCTGTTTATTTTATTTATTATTTTTTGGAATGAGAGAGGAGATTGGAAGCTTCGGTTGGCTGCTTGTTTGTAGGGTTGTTCGTCAAGCCTGGAGGTTAGGTGGCAAATGTTTCATCACCAGTTGACCAGTGCGCAATTGAGTGTTGTTCACTGAACCATTGCATCTCTCTTTCATACTTTAAGGGAAAATTTACAAGGAATTTGCCAGGTCTGGAGGAACTGAGTTATATGGAAAGATTGAATAGCTTAGGACTTTATTCCTTGGAACATGGAAGATAAAAAAAATAAGATAATTAGGAGCAGAAGTAGGCCATTCAGCCCATTGAGTCTCCTCTGCCATTCTATCATGGGCTGATCCAATTCTTCCAGTCATTCCCACACCCCTGCCTTCTCCCCATACCCTTTGATGCCCTGGCTAATCAAGAACCTATCTATCTCTGCCTAAAATGCACCCAATGACTTGACCTTCACAGCCACTTGTGGCAACAAATTCCACAGATTTACCACCCTCTGTCTAAGGTAATTTCTCTGCATCATTGTTCTAAATGGACATCCTTCAATCCTGAAGTCATGCCTTCTTGTCCTAGACTCCCCTCCCATGGGAAATAACTTTACCATATCCAATCTATTCAGGCCTTTTAATATTTGGAATGTTTCTATGAGATTCCCCCTCATTCTCCAGGGAGTACAGCCCAAGAACTGCCAGATGTTCCTCATATGGTAGCCCTTTCACTCCTGGAATCATTCTCATGAAAATTCTCTGAGCCCTCTCCAATGTCAGTATATCGTTTCCAAAATAAGGAGCCCAAAACTGCACACAATACTCCAAGTGTGGTTTCACGAGTGCCTTATAGAGCCTTAACATCACATCTCTGCTCTTATATTCTATATCTCTAGAAATGAATGCCAACATTGCATTTGCCTTCTTCACCACCGACTCAATCTGGAGGTTAACCTTTAGGGTATCTTGCACAAGGACTCCCAAGTCCCTCTGCATCTCTGCACTTTAAATTCTCTCCCCATCTAAATAATAGTCTGCCCGTTTATTTCTTCCACCAAAGTGCATGACCATACCTATATTTTCCAGCATTGTATTTCATTTGCCACTTCCTTGTCCATTCCCCTAAGCTACCTAAGTCTCTCTGCAGGCTCTGTTTCCTCAACACTACCCGCTCCTCCACCTATCTTTGTATCATCGGCACAGTTAGCTACAAATCCATTAATCCCATAGTTCAAATCATTGGCATACATTGTAAAAAGCAGCGACCCCTGTGGAACTCCACCGGTAACCGGCAGCCAGCCAGAGTAGGATCCCTTTATTCACACTCTGTTTTCTGCCAATCAGCCAATGCTCCACCCATGCTAGTAACTTCCCTGTAATTTCATGAGTTCTTATCTTCCTAAGCAGCCTCATGTGCGGCAACCTGTCAAAGGCCTTCTTAAAATCCAAGAGCACCACATCTACTACATCTCCTTTGTCTACCCTGCTTGTAATTTCCTCAAAGAATTGCAGTAGGTTTGTCAGGCAGGATTTTCCTTTCAGAAAACCATGCTGGCTTTGACCTATCTTGTCATGTACCTCCAGGTACTCCATAGTCTCATCTCTAGCAATCGATTCCAACAACCTCCCAACCACTGATGTCAGGCTAACAGGTCTATAGTTTCATTTCTGCTACCTCCCACCCTTTTTAAATAGTGGAGTAATATTTGCAATTTTCCAATCATCTGGTACAATGCCAGAATCTATCGATTCTTGAAAGATCATTGTTAATGCCTCCGCAATCTCTCCAGCTACTTCCTTCAGAACCCGAGGATGCATTCCATCAGGTCCAGGAGATTTTTCCACCCTCAGTCAGTCATAATTTTCACTGCACATACCTTATTTCCCTGACACTTTTTAATGTCCAGTATACCGCAGATGTCTTCCACTGTGAAGACTGATGCAAAATATGCATTCAGTTCCTCTGCCATCTCTGCATCTCTTACTACAATATCTCCAGCATCATTTTCTGTGGGTCCTATATCTATCCTGAACTCTCTTTTACCCTTTATATACTTAAAAAAGCTTTTAGTATCTTCTTTGATATTAGTCACCAGCAAGCTTTCACAATTCATCTTTTCCTTCTGAGTGACCTTCTTAATTTCCTTCTGAAAATTTTTAAAAGCTTCCCAATCCTCTATCTTCTCACTATCTTTGGCTTCCTTGTATGCCCTCTCTTTTGATTTTACTTTGGCTCTGACTTCACTTGTCAGCCGTGGTAGTGATCTTCTTCCATTTGAAAATTTCTTCTTATTTGGATATATCTGTCTTGCACTTCCCTCATTATTCACAGAAATACCAGTCATTGCTGCTCTGCTGCCCTTCCTGCTGGTGTCTCTTTCCAGTCAACCCTGGCCAGTTCCCCTCTCATGCCACTGTAATTTCCTTTATTCCACTGAAATACGGATACATTGGAGTTTAGTTTCTCCTTCTCAAGTTTCAGAGTGAACTTGATCATATTGTAATCACTGTGCCCCAAGGGTTCCTTAACCTTAAGCTCTCTTATCACCTCCAGATCATTGCACAACACCCAATCCAGCACAGCCAATCCCCTAGTGGGCTCAACAACAAGCTGTTCTAAAAAGCCATCTTAGACATTCCATAAATTCTCTCTCTTGAGGTCCAGTACTGACCTGGTTTTCACAATCCACCTTCATGTTAAAATCCCCAGTGGTTATCATGACATTGCCCTTCTGACATGCCTTTTCTATCTCCTGCTGTAATTTGTAATCCACATCCTGGCTGCCATTCGGAGGCCTGTATACAAATGCCATGCGGATCCTTTTACAGTTGCCATTTCTTAACTCAACCCATGGAGATTGAGATGAGATTTGATCGAAGACTGAATTGCCAGCACTGCTGTCTATCTGGTACACCCACTGGATTGCATTAGGCCATTGATTTCAAAACAGCAGGCTCTGGAGCCAGAGGGGATAAATACCTTCACCTCAACATTGACCTGATCCCATAAACTATGGATTCACTTTCAAGGACTTTACATCTCATATTCTCGATATATATTGTTTATCTTTCTGTTATTATTATCTTCCTTTTTAATTTTGCATTTGCACAGTTTGTTGTCATGTTACTTAGTTGATTTAAAAATCTTTGGCTCGGTGCATAGCATGCTTTTGTTATAGAATATCTGCCAACTCTACATCTACTAGGAATGACATGTTACCCATTGATGTAACTGTTATAAGGGGATGTTTTGAAACTTATGGAAATCATTAGTATAGATAAGTCCCCGGGACCAGATGGGATATACACTAGCTGAAGGACGAGATAGCTGTACAGTTGGCAATGATCTTTGTGTCCTCACTGGCCACAGGACTCGTACCAGAAGATTGGAAGGTGCCAACTGTTACTCCTTTGTTCAAGAAAAGAAGTAAGGATTATCCTGTGAATTATAGGCCAGTGAGTTTTATGTCAGTGGTGGGCAAACTATTAGAGGGGATTAAGACCATAAGACCATAAGACATTGGAGCAGAAGTAGGCCAGTCAGCCCATCATATCTGCAGCACCATTCCATTATGGCTGACCCGGATCCCACTCAACCCCACACACCTGCCTTCCCGCCATAACCTTTGATGCCCTGACTGATCAGGAAACAATCAGCTTCCACCTTGAATATTCCCATGGACTTGGCCTCCAGCACACTCTGTGGCTGAGCATTTCACAGATTCACTGCTCTCCGGCTACCGTCTTTACCTCTGTTCCTAAAGGTCGCCCCTCAGTTTTGAGGCTGTACCCTCTAGTTCTGGATACCCCTACAAGAGGAAACACCCTTTCCACATCCACCCTATGTAGTCCTTTCTGCATTTGGTAGGTTTCAATGAGATCCATCTGCAGTCTACAAGATTCTAGTGAGTACAGGACCAAAGCTGTTAACCGCCCGTCATATGTTAAGCCCTTCATTCCTGGATTCTTACAGACAGGATTTAAGAACCTCTTGTGCCAAGAAGAGGCCACCCTCAAGGTGGAGGAGCAACATCCTATATTCCATTTGAGTAGGCTCCAACCTGATGGCATGAGTATCGATTTCTCCTTTCGGTAAAAAAAATGTTCCCTCCCCCACTCCTCTTCTTCTATTCTGAACTTAGGCCTCTTGCATTTTCTCACCTGCTTATTATCTCCAGTAGAGTCCCTTCCTTCTTTTCTTTCTCTTGTGATCCACTCTCCTCTCCTATTAAATTCCTTCTTCTTCAGCCCTGGCTTCGCCTATCACCTTCCAGCTATCTTCCTTACTCTCTCCCCCATCTTCTTATTCAGGTGCCTTTCCCCTTCTTTTTCAGTCCTGATGAAGGGTCTCAGTCTGAAACATTGACTGTTTATTCCTTTCCATTGATGCTGCCTGCCCTGCTGAGTTCCTCCAGCATTGCTTAGGATTGCAGAACATTTGGAAACTTTTTCCTGGGGCAGAAATGTCCTGGAAATAGCATGAAAGGGCATAATTTTAATTTGGAGAAAAGTATAGCTGGGGTTGTCTGAGGAAGATTTTTCACACCATGCATGGAACAGACTACCAGAGTAACAGTCATGACAGAAGCATTATGACATTTAAGAAACCCTTAGATAAGTACATGGATGATAGAAAAATGGAAGGCTATGTAGTAAGGAAGGGTTAAGTTGGTCTTGGAGGCGGTTAAAAAGTCAGCACTACATTGTGGGCTGAAGGGCCTGTTCTGTGATGTACTATTCCATGTTCTATTGGAACAATGGACCTGTTTCTCATCTGTTGATCTGTTACAGGGAAAAAAGACCGCTGCATTTTTACACACTAAAGGGAATAAATGTATTATAAAACCAAAAAACTGGATTTTATAACAGTTTTCAGATCAAATACATTTCATTTATTATAAATTTATGATAATAACTACAGTGGAATTATGTTAATTGGGCCATCAGCTAATCAGGGCAGACACTCATTTGGGAGAACTAAGATCCTAAGTACATTTATTATGAAAGTATGTATGCAGTATACGACCCTGAGATTCATCTTCTCACAGACATCCATGAAACAAAGAAACACCATGGATTCCATTCAAAGAAAGTCATCAAAACCCCTCCCCCAACAAACAAAAAAATAAACGAACCACACAAACAGCAAAAAAGCATTGTATTTAAAACACAGAAACTAATCAAGAAACTAGCTGGGATTCACTTTGTTACTTGTTTTCAAAATCAGTGATTTTTGTCACTGATAGTTGGCAAGAAATAAGCAGTAAGACAATTCAGAACTGCTTTGCTCGCTGCAGTTTCAAGCATCCAGGCTTGAAGATGTCAGAAGCATCCGAGAATGAAAATGAAACGATTTCACTACTTCAACAGGTTAGAAGCTACAAAGAACAGTGACTGTTACAATGAAAATGAAGACTTGGGGGAATGCAGTTGTCAAAAGCATTGTATGAAGCCAGGTCATTATCTACACTAGGTGTCTGTGCTGATTTTGTACATTTACAGTCAATCAAAAGAGGATGGCGGCATACATTGGATGAAATCCTCTCTCGGTAACTATTAGGAATTAATACACAGTTTTTAGTACTGTAGTAGTATTGGTAATGTTCTAATTTATTCTATATTTCATTTAAGCACATAATTTGTTACTCAGTTAAATGGTAGTTCGTTTTTTTTAATACTTTTTACTAGATTAGTGAGCTTTGGTTAATTGGGGCAGCTTCTTCATTGGGCCAAGTGTACTGATCCCAATGTGTCCAAATTCATCAAATCCACTGTACTTAGGTTGTACATTGAAATGAATTCTTTGGCTGTGTATAGGAATATACTTCCTTCATACTATTCAGTTGGGAGAATTCTTCATTCTGTTCAATTCACATTCATCTGTGAATGGTTTAATTTAAGGCTGTCTCCAGGGCGCAGGCCTGGGCAAGGTTGTATGGAAGACCAGCAGTTGCCCATGCTGCAAGTCTCCCCTCTCCATGACACCGATGTTGTCCAAGAGAAGGGCATTAGGACCCGTACAGAGCAATGTGTGATAAAGTGCCTTGCTCAAGGACACAACACGTTGCCTTGGCTGGGGCTTGAACTCACGACCTTCAGGTTGCTAGTCCAATGCCTTAACCACTTGGCCACATGCCCACACGTGAATGGTTGCACAGAGCAAATATGATGTCCTTTTCTTTGGGCAGGTACTCCCTGTGGTACAAATGGATCACCAGAAGGTAGGCTGCGCAGCTGGAGGCATCTTTGGTTGGGTAGAAAGAGCTCATCTTCAGGTGCCTTCTCTCCGTACCAACACTACAACCTGCAGCTGAGCTGCAACCATCAGGAAGCTGCAAGCTCAGAGCAGATTCAACCTTTATTGCTCATTGCTTATTTATATATAATTATCATTTTGTTTATTCTTTTTGTATCTGCAAGATTTGTTGTCTTTTGAACATTAATTGTTCCTCCGTCTTGTGTGAGTTTTTTCATTGATTCTATTGTGCTCCTTCATACTTACTGTGAATGCCCACAGGAAAATTAATCTCAAGGTTGTATATGGAGAATTATATTTTCTTCCATGACAAACTTATTTTGAACTTTGACTCACTCACTCACTGCATCAGTGAGGCAGGCTGGCTGACATCGACGTGTGCCAACTCACTCTTTCATTATGGATGTTTCTGTGATCCTCTCCCTCACAGTTGCATTCATTTCCAACATATGAAGAGTCTGGGCTATGATCAACTCTCAGAATCAAACACCACTATAGAGCTAATGTTGATGCCAGAGTCTAAAGGAAATAAGATAACTAAAAAGCAGATAACTCTGATCACAGTACAGTAATAATATATATTTTTACGCTTTTTAAACTTAGAGATACAGTGTGGAACTGGCCTTTCCAGTCCAACAAGCTGCACCACAAGCAACCCACTGATTTAACCCTAGCCTAATTACGGGACAATTTACAATGACCAATTAACCTACTAACCAGTACTTCTTTGGTATGTTTGTTGGTTACCGGAGCACCCAGAGGAAACAGACATGGCTCACAAGATGGATGTTCATTCTGTAAACAAACACATAGTCCTCCATTCTATTTATGAGCCGACGTGGGCAAAATTCCAGATCACAACACATTAAACTGAATTAAATTATATTGACTTTATTACTTACATCCTTCATATACATGAGGAGCAAGAATCTTTACGTTACATCTCCACCTAAATGTGCAATGTGAAATTTGTAGTAATTTATAACAAATTGTATGTACAACAATATAACATAGACATACAGTTCTGTCAGCATGAATTAATCAGTCTGATGGTCTGGTGGAAGAAGCTGTCCCGGGGCCTGTTGGTCTTGGCTTTTATGCTGTGGTACTGTTCCCCAGGGGGAGTACAGGGTGTCTAGGGAGGAGTAGCACTTCTGGTGGGGGGGGCCTGCCGTGGCCTTTACAGGGCAGCTCGTCCACCTTTGGTCCCTACCTGGCGCTCAGCTCTCACCTGTGGCTCCAAGTAGCTGTAACACGCGCAGCGAGCATACCCCGGTAAACCGTCCCGGCAGACGGGCCAAACCAGGTGAGGGTAGCCGACGGGTCTTCGACCCTCAGTGAGGTAGGGGATCTGCCTGTCCCAGCGTGTGAAGTCTGGCCATGGAGGATTCAGTGGAAGAGACCAATTAATGGTCCAATGGTCAAGAAGGCAGGCCAGCAGGCATTCTGGAGCGCTAAGAGCACGACAAGGCTCTTAGACGTCCTGGTCATCCACTGCAAGAGGTGATGATCTCTTTAAACTCACCCGGCAGAGGGAAAGGCAAACCACTGCGGTAACCTGACACCAACATGTCAGAGTGGCGTGGAGGGAAATTGTCCGCCACCTGGAAATTCCAGACGCGATCTAACAACGACTGTTCCCGGATGGTAGCAGCTGGAACTGTTTGTGTTTGGGGTGGCTCAGGTCTCCAATGACCCTTCAGGCCCCTTTTACACACCTCTGTTTGTAAATGTCCTGAATAGTGGGAAGTTCACATCTACAGATGTGCTGGGCTGTTCACACCACTCTCTGCAGAGTCCTGCAATTGAGGGGGTACAGTTGATGCAGCTAGTCAGGATGCTCTCAGTTGTGCCCTTGTAAAAAGTTCTTAGGATTTGGGGGTCCATACCAAACTTCTTCAACCGTCTGAGGTGAAAGAAGCGCTGTTGTGCCTTTTTCACCACACAGCCGATAGGTACAGATCAAGTGAGAACCTTGATATTTACACTAAGGAACCTAATGCCGTTCACCCTCTCAACCCTAGATCCATTGATGTCAATAGGGGTTAGCCCGTCTCCATTCCTCCTGTGTCAAGAAGCCAGGGTTATGACTTCTCTGTAGGCTGCCTCATTATTTTTTGAGATTATGCCAATCAATGTAGTATCGTCAGCAAACTTAATGAGCAGATTGGAGCTGTGGGTGGCAACTCAGTCATGTGTATAATAGGACACAGCCCTGAGGGCCATCTGTGTTGATGGTCAGAGGGTCAGAGATGAGGGAGCCCACATTTACCACCCGCCGGTGATCTGACAGGATATCCACGATTCAGCTACGCAAGGCAAGATGAAAGCCGAGGTCTCTGAGCTTCTTGCTGAGCCTGGAAGGAATTAGGGTGTTGAATGCTGAACTGTAGTCCAAGAACAGCACTCTCACATAAGCATCCTTCTTCTCCAGATGTGTAAGGATGGTGTGTAGAGCTACCATGCCATCTGTCGATTAGTTGTGTTGCTAGGTGAATTGTAGGAGGTCCAGTTTGGGTGGTAGCATGCTGCAGGTCTAGTCCTTGACCAGCCTCTCAAAGCATTTGCTTATTATTGAGATGAGTATTAACATGACGTTTACCATACAGCCAATCAGCGATGAGATTTCCTCTCAATGTCACAATGGAATTTTCAAGATGCCAACCAATCAGCTGATTGAAAAATACAGTATATAAATGCCAAGCATTTGGAGCACACACCACATCAACCGCGTACGGACAATGTCTCCTCATATGGTTATGAAATGTTTGCAAGTAAATTGCCAAATTCAGAGACCAAATCAACTTAACCATCAGCCAAACAAACTATATGTCTCACTGAGTCATAGAAAAGTACAGCACAGCACAGCAACAGGCCCTTCGGCCCATCTAGTCCATGCTGAAACCATTTAAACTGCCTACTCCCATCAACCTGCACTGGGACCATACCCCTCCGTACCCCTACCAGCCATGTATCTATCTAAACTTCACTTAAGCATTAAAATTGAACTCACATGCAGCACTTGTGCTGGCAGCTCATTTCACAATCTCACGACCCTCTGAGTGAAGAAGTCCCCCCTCATGTTCTACTTAAACATTTCACCTTTCACCTTTAACCCATGATCTCTGGTTGTAGTCACACTCAACCACAGTGGAAAACGCCTGCTTGAATTTACCCTATCTAACCCCTCATAATTTCGTATTCCTCTAGCAAATCTCCTCTCAACCTTCTATGTTCCAGGGAATAAAGTGTTCCGAATTATTTCCGATGTACAAGCTCAATTACCGACAGCATCGGAAGTGAACTCAGAACTCCAATGTCCTGATCTGTAATTGTGTTATGCTGCTGGGTCACCTTAAATATGTATAGCAAAGAAGTCTTATTAGAAAATAAATTTCTCTTGCTGCATTTGTACATTCATAAATCTATCTAGAAAAGGGCCAACTGAAAACCTTGATAGTATTATTAATTTTTATATTTTAGAGCACAATTCAAGATTGGTGCCAATCTGGAACTTGATATTGTGGGGCAATTGAAGTATCAAAATAAAGTATGAAATTTGCTTTTAACCTTTTTGATTTTTCCCTTTCCATTTGCAGTTCAAAAATTATGGTTACAAGCCGTTGGTTATGCCATGAGCCTTTTGGTCTCCATTGATCCACAGAGACATCTGGCAGTTCTCAAAGTTAACCTGTTTTCTGTTAAAAAAAAACAATCCGTATGGCCCCGTAAGCAATGGAAAAGTAAGCAGGAATGTAGAGCTACTGACACAACCTCGAGCAAGCATAATTATCTACCATAACGGCATAATGGGACAGGTCTGATCTATCACCCAGTGATTGGTGACATAAATTTTTCAGCTTTCACATTTGCCATTGTAAGCCTATAACTATACTGTTAAACTTGTCAAGACTGATTGGCAAAGAGCGCTCTTTTGTTTGTTATGTACAGGATAAATATCCAGCAGCAATTTCTACTGATGGAAAGCTTAGAGAATGCAAGCCGTAAACTTTCACGTTCACGGAGGACCACTTCTTAATCAATTCACGTAGCCAAAAGATAACAGTGGTGCAAAACAAGTTCAAGTTTATTGTTAACTAACTGTACAACCAAATGAAACAATGTTCCTCCAGACCATGGTGCACCAGTAACAAATATTATACACCACACATAAAACAGAAGATCATTCATTCAATTCGAGTGGACTAGAATATAAAAGCAAGGATTTAATGTTGACACTTTATAAAGTTCTTGTGACGTCTCTCTTGGAGTATTGTGAGCAGTTCTGAGCCCCTTATATAAGAAAAGAAGCGCTGAAATTGAAGAAGCTTAAAAGGAGGTTCACGAAAATGATCCCGGGTTTGAAAGGCTTGTCATATGAGGAGCGTTTGATAGCTCTGGGCTTCTACTCACTGGAATTCAGAAGAATGAGGGGTGACCTCATTGAAAGCTATCAAATGTTAAAAGATCTCAAAAGAATGGGTGTGGAAAGGATGTTTCCCATGGTGGGGGAATCGAAGACCAGAGGATACAGGCTCGGAATAGAGTGGTGTCCATTTAGAACGGAGATGAGGAGGAATTTCTTTAACTGGAGGGTGGTGAATCTGTGGAATTTGCTGCCACAGGCAGCTGTGGAGGCCAAGTGATTTGGTATATTTAAGGCAGAGGTTGATCGGTTCTTGATTAGTCAGAGCATGAAAAGATATGGGGAGAAGAAAGGAGATCGAGGCTGAGAGGGAAATGTAGTGCACAGCTCAGGTAAACAGGAAACTTATGGTCTTATGGTCTAAACAGTAAACAGCCAAAATACTAAGATAAAGAAATAAAGCCTTGAGAGTTCACGGTAAAGCAGTTTGTTCAGAAATGAGTTTTATTCCATTAAAAAGGGAATCCTTTCATATTCCCCTTTGTTACATTTTTATATGAACTTTGTGTGGGGATATTGCATCAAATTTGGAACTGTTAGGTCAAAACTTATCCTGCTAATTTGTCCCATGTAGAATACCAAGGCAGTGTCCATTATTAAGCACTGCCAGCATCCAGGGCATGCCCTTTTGCTCATTGTTGCCATCAGGTAGGAGGTACAGAAACTTGAAGGCACACACTCAGCGATTCAGGAACAGCATCTTCCCCTCTGCCATCCGATTCCTAAATGAACATTGAACCGTTGGACACTACCTCACTTTTTAACATATATTATTACTGTTTTTGTACTATTTTTAATCTATTCAATGTATGTATACTGTAATCTATTTATTTATTTATTATATATTTTTCTTCTTCCATATTATGTATTGCATTGAACTGCTGCTGCTAAGTTAACACATTTCATGACACATGCTGGTGATAATAAACCTGATTCTGATTCTGACCAATTGTTAACATTGACTTGAGAATAAGAATCAGATTTATTATCTAGCTTTCCTAAGCTAGCAACATGAATTCATTCACGTGGTGTAAATGCCATTGTATCAGATTGGATTTAAATATCTTTTTTTCTGATTACCATGACCAATATTTTTAAGTACTAGCTTTATTTAATTTCTTGGATTTAAATAGCAGCAAAATTGGTGTTGAACTATCGTCAAAGTCAAATTTAATTTATTGTCAAAGTACATGTATACCCATATACACTACCTTGAGATTAATTTTCTTGCAGGTATTTACAAGAAAAAAAGAAATACAATTGAATTCATGAAAACTATACAGAAACAAAGACCGACAAACAACCATTGGACAAAAGAAGACAAATTAAGCAATAAATAATCAGATATGGAGAGCATGAGTTGTAGAATCCTTCAAAGTGAGTTTGTACATTGTGGACTCAGTTCAGAGTTCAGAGGTGAATGAGGTTATCCACACTGTTTCAGGACCATTTTACATCATAGCCTGGATGTTGGAACACTAATCAAGTAACATAGCACACTATATTTCTACCTCTGAGCAGTAGAAGTGACACTAAAATTGACCCCAGCTTTCCTAAGCTAGCAACAGGAAAATCTAGTTCTGGTATTCACTCGTAGGTACAATCCCATGGCCCTGGAAAGTCTCCTTCCAGATGGATGGTGAATGAGTATATGATTAAGGTTTGCTCTGATGGTTAACATGGGAAGCTTTTGGAAGTTATTGTCTGGGCTCACACTCAATGGAAGACCCTTCAGGCAAAAGCTTGGACCTCAAAATAGGAATCAAAATTAGGTTTAATATCACTGGAATATGTCCTGAAATGAGTTGTTCTGCAGCAGCACTATATTGTAATACATTATAATAAAAAGGTAGAAATGGCAATAAGTAAAGATAAATTAAATAAGTGGTTTCAAAAGAGAGCAAAAAAAAAAACAAAGAATAATGATGTAGTGAACATGGGTGAATTGTGCATCTGATGGTGGTGGGGAAGAAGGTGTTCCTAAAATGTCCCACCCTGCAAAAACTCATTTTAGGGAGGTCTCAACCTCATTTCAGGGAGGTCTCAACCAGAAGTCTCAACCTCATAGCAGTCTGTGTCAATGAATTTGTTAATTTTACAAGACATAAGATTCATAAGTGTTTTATGGGACAGCTGACTTTTGAATTCTGTCTTAATGTGATGCACCATGCTGAATGCCCTCTCTACATCACAATTAGAATTTGGCAGCACCAAAATCAGCTTCAACTGGCAGAGCTCTTTGAATCTCAACTGCCCTGTGCTCACAGATTTTACTTTGGACAGCTTACCCCCGAACCCATCAACTGGCAAACCTTTGTAGTTTGGCACCAGTCCTTCAAGGATAGTTGAGACACAATCCAGGACTCACCTCAACATGTCTTTTACAGTCATTTAACCCACCATGGGCAATAGAAAGGTCACTGTTGCAAACAGTGCAGAGAGCAACACTGCATTATTTTTGACCCCTATTAGGCAGGGGTACACTTTGGTGTAGGCTGGCGTCAGGTACATTTATATTTTCTTTTCTTTTTTTTGGAACACTCTGCTATGGCACTGTAGGACACTAAACTGAACTGATGGACAATGAAAGAGAGAGAGAGAGGTCAACTCTAAAGCCTGCCCACAGAGAAAGCTGATAGGTCTACATAGCACAAAGAGAGACCAATCAGAATGCTCTCTCTGTCACTCTCTCGCTACGTCTCTCTCTCTCTCTCTCCCCCTGTCTCTCTCTCGCTCTCTTGCTCTCTCTCTTTCAAAAAAATTGATTTCCGGGATATTGTATATAATTTGCAGGCATCAGGGAGCCGCTATCAATATGCGGGGCAACTCCCAGAACTTTTGGGAGAGGTGAGATGTCTGAGTACAGGATCCTGTACTTCCTCCTTGATAGCAGAAATAAAGCCCAAGAAGAATCAAATGTTGAAATTGTTCTTTAATGTTGTCATGAAGTAATGGTCAAAATATCTATAGTCACCATTTTGAACAAAGCACAATTAATTTAGCAATTTATTTTGAAAGACCAACAAACTTATACTGACATGGACATAATATGACTTACAGCGGACTGAGGTAAGTGTGAGGTGGTTCATTTTGGTAGGTCAAATATGATGACAGAATACAGTATTAATACTAAGACTCTTGGCAGTGTGAAGGATCAGAGGGATCTTGGGGTCCGGGTCCATAGGGCACTCAAAGCTGCTGTGCAAGTTGACTGTGTGGTTAAGAAGGCCTTGGCCTTCATCAACCATGGGATTGAGTTTAAGAGCTGAGAGGTAATGTTTCAGTTGTATAGGACACTGGTCAGACCTCACTTGGAGTACTGTGCTCAGTTCTGATCGCCTCGCTACAGGAAGGACATGGAAACCATAGAAAGGGTGCAGAGGAGATTTACAAGGATGTTGCCTGGATTGGGGAGCATGCCTTATGAGAATAGGTTGAGTGAACTCGGCCTTTTCTCCTTGGAGTGACGGAGGATGAGACGTGACCTGACAGATGTGTACAAGATAATGAGAGGCATTGATTGTGTGGATAATCAGAGACTTTTTCCCAGGGCTGAAATGGCTAGCATGAGAGGGCATAGTTTTAAAGTGCTTGGAAGTAGGTACAGAGGAGATGTCAGGGTAAGTTTTTTACGCAGAGAGTGGTGAGTGCGTGGAATGGGTTGCCAGCAACGATGGTGGAGGCGGATACAATAGGGTCTTTTAAGAGACTTTTAGATAGGTTCACGGAGCTTAGTACAATAGAGGGCTATAGGTAAGCCTAGGTAGTTCTAATGTAAGAGCATGTTCGGCACAGCTTTGTGGGCCAAAGGGCTTGTATTGTGCTGTAGGTTTTCTATGTTTCTATGTTTCTAACTTCACTGGCCTCAACACTGAAATGATTTCACAACGTATAGACTCACTTTCAGGGACTCTACAACTCATGTTTTCAACATTATTTCTTTATTTGTCTATCTATTTGTTTGTTTAATCTATTTACTTGTTTATTTTTATTTGTAGAGTATGTCTTCTTGTGCACATTGATTGTTTGTCAGTCTTTGCGTGTAGTTTCTCACTGACTCTGTTCTGTTTCTTTGTATCAGCTGTTGAATGCCTGAAAGGAAATGAATCTCAAGAGTATACGGTGAACTATATGTACTTTGAAAACAAAGTTACTTTCTTTTCAACTTTGAGTTCCTCTAAACAACCTCAAAAATGTTGAGTACAAAGCAAACCATTTGTTTGGCATATTACAAGATTTAACTCATTTCAGCATAATACATCTGTAACATCTACCATCTATAACATGCATTGGAGTCTTCCTCAATGGCTTCTCCCAAGCTCACAAAGTTTACCACCTGGAATTGTAAACACAAAATATTCTGCAGATGCTGGGGTCAAAGCAACACTCACAACACGCTGGAGGAACTCAGCAGGTCGGGCAGCATCCGTGGAAACGATCAGTTAACATTTCAGGCCGGAACCCTTCATCAGGACTGAAGAGGGAAGGGGCAGAGGCCCTATAAAGAACAAATTTATAGGGCCTCTGCCTCCTCCCTCTTCAGTCCCGATGAAGAGTTCCAGCCCGAAACGTTGATTGATCGTTTCCACGGATGCTGCCCGACCTGCTGAGTTCCTCCAGCATGTTGTGAGTGTTGCCTTACCACTTAGAATGACAGGGCAAGGAGGTACATGGGGACCTCAGCATCAACAAGTTCCTCTCCAAATCATCACCTGACTTCTGAGGCCTCCATTGGCTACAGTCAACCATAGATATTAGTTGTTTACAGCCTTAGCTGTTTACATGGTACACAAGCTGGTATGCAAGCCAAAGTAGTACGATATGGAGAGCAAGCTGTTACTCATGCAGTAGGCTCCCTGTCTCCACACATCTGATGGTTCCAAAGTAATGGTAGAGAACGATACAGTTTGGCACCAGTGGAACTGCAGGAGTTGCCAGTCAGCGTTGAACTCAACAATATACTGCCTTAGGGACTGCAGCTCTGAATTTTTCCTGGAGGTTTACTTCCAAAGCCTTTCCCATGAGTGGGTATAGCTAGTAGGCAGAGGATGTTTGACACCGAAGTTTTCCTTCTCCTCGATGAGCTGCCAATAATGGCTGACGAGCCCCATCTGCCTGAAATGTCTGGTTTTAAACCCACCATGGCCTCTTCTCCTGTCAGTAGAAATAGCTCTGCCAGGCTCAGTAGCTAAGCTGTATGTGTAGACCACGAGATGAACGTAGTTGTCAGAGACTATTTGAAATGCACGACATTGAGAGCATTTAACAGGTAAACAACAGGAATTCTGCAGATGCTGGAAATTCAAGCAACACACATCAAAGTTGCTGGTGAACGCAGCAGGCCAGGCAGCATCTGTAGGAAGAGGTGCAGTCGACGTTTCAGGCCGAGACCCTTCCTGAAACGTCGACTGCACCTCTTCCTACAGATGCTGCCTGGCCTGCTGCGTTCACCAGCATTTAACAGGTAGTGGGAGTTTAGCCCCACTCACACCCTGCCCCCAGACAGACAAACCTTACACTGCAAAACACTACATCATCTACCATTTATTGTTGAGGAATAAAATCTTGAAAGACATCACCTCTGAGAGAATGATTGGCAGAATGCCTTCCACTGGAGAGAGTCCAGAGGAGGCTCACAAGAATGATCCTGGGAATGAAAGCATTAATGTATGAAAAGCATTTGATACTCTCGGCCGGCACTTGCTGGCGTTTAGAAGAATGGGGGTGGGATCTTACTGAAACCCATCGAATACTGAAAGGCTGAGATAAAGTGGATGAGTAGAGAATGTTTCCTATAGTGGGTGAGTCTAGAACCAAAGGGCAACAACCTTAGAATAGAGGGGTATCCTTTTCGTACAGAGATGAGTTGGAATTTCTTTAGCCAGATAGAATTCACTGGCAGAGACAGCTGTAGATCACAAGTCATTGGGTACTTTTAAAACAGATGTTGATAGGCTCCTGGTTTGTCAGGGTGTCAAAAGTTTCAAGGTGAAGGCAAGAGAATGGTTTTGAGAAGGATAATGGATCAGCCATGATGAAATGATGGACCAGCCTCGATTGGACAAATGGTCCAATTTTGCTCCTCTGTCTTATGTTCTTATGGTCTTAACACCTAGATCACAGCACTTTAAGCGGATAGGTCCCCACAAACCTCTCAGGGGTAAATGAATATTGGACTTACAACATCTAAATCCCAGAAAGGAATGAAAGAAATCAAATAGTACTCACTCATTTTTTTTTACTGGCAATCCTTATTGAACCACCATCTATTGATGGAAAATCTGAAACCATCAAACGCCTTTAATTTAAACTTTGCCTGTGCTCACACAGCACATGTTGGCCTGTCGTACAATGTTGTCCAAACTTCGACAACAAAGTGAATGTAGAGGGCAGTCAGGCTGAATGTGATTGCCTGTTTAAACGAGCTTTTAAACAAGAGTCACTGCTGGATCTTTGTGCGTAATTAGTCACAGATGGTAACTTCTAAAGATCTTTGAAAAAAACTTTCTTGCACCTGACAAACTGATGTTAAGTGCAAACTAATTTTGTGGGGCATTGGAATCACAGTAATGGTGTCTGTGGCTCCAGGCTATGGCCAGTGATACTGGCGGATTAGACAGAGTTTCTTGCTCTTTGTCAGCAGCCAGTGAACTACTGACCCACACTAACCTGCTTCAACACAACAGTGCTCCCTTCAGCTCACCTCCACAACACAGCAGCTGGCCGGTGCTCATGAATGGATATGTTTCAATGTAATTCTTGGCTCTTATTTATTTATTTACTGATCCAGCACGGAGCAAGCCCTTCTGGCCCTTTGAGCCATGCCAATCCAGCAAGCCCCAACAACCCCAATTAACCTTCACTCAATCACGGGACAATTTACAATGACCAATTAATCTAGCTGGTGCGTCTTTGGACTGAGAGAGGAAACTGGAACACCGAGGGAAAACCCACACATTCTGCGGGGGATGTACTGAGACGGAACCGAGAGAGAACTCCAAACTCTTATGCCCCGAGCTGTAATGGCGTACCACAAAAGAGTACGCTACCTCAGGCCTGGATACTGCACAGTCTGCTACATCTGTTCGTTACACAAACAGTACACTGTCGAGGGCAAGACTCCTAACAGTGTTGAGGAGCAGAGGGATCTTGGGGTTCAAGTTCATAGCTCCCTGAAAACGGCTACTCAGGTTGATAAGGTGATTAAGAAGGAATATTTGCTTTTATTAGTCATGCATTGTGTTCAGAAATCAGGAAGTTATGTTGCAGCTTTACAAAACTCTAGTTAGGCTGCATCTTGAGTATTGCATGCAGTTTTGGTCACCTCATTATTTGAAGGATGCTGAGGCTTTAGAGAGCTTGCAGAAGAGGATTACCAAGATGTTCTCACAATCAAGAGAAATCTGCAGATGCTGGAAATTCAAGCAACACACACAAAATGCTGGAGGAACACAACGGACCAGGCAGCATCTATGGAAAAAATGGGTCTTTCGAGTTCTGTACCTTTTTTTCATAGGTTCTGCCTGGCCTCCTGATTTCCTCCAGCGTTCTGTGTGTGTTACTAGGATGCTGTCTGGATTAGAGGGCATGTGCTATAACAAGACATTAGACAAACTCATATTGTTTTCTCTGGAATGGCGGAGGCTAAGAGGAGATCTGATGGAGGTTTATAAGATTATGAGAGGTATAGATAGAGTAGGCAGACAGTATCTTTTGCCCTTGGTTGAAATGTCTAATACCAGTGGACATGCACTTGAGGTAAGAGGGGCTAATTTCAAAGGAGATGTGAGGGGCAAGTTTTTACACAGAGAGTGATGGTAACCTGGAATGCACTGCCTGGTGTGGTGGTAGAGGCAGATACTTTAGGATCTTTTAAGAGATTTTTAGATAGACACATGAATATGAGGAAAACAGAGGGATATGGGCATTGTGTAGGCAGGAGGGAGTAGGTTATTTGATTACTAAGTTACTTAGTTTAGCACAACTTTGTGAGCTGAAGGACCTGTTGCTGTTTGTACTGTTCTATGTTCCCTGTTGTAACTCACTGGTTAATGTGGATATCTATTTGTTTATTTATTCAGAGATACAGTGTGAGACAGGCCCTGCTGCCCAGAAACCCAGCTGTTTAGCACTTGCCTAATCACAGGGCAATTTACAACGACCAATTAACCTACTAATCAGTACACCTTGGGACTGTGGGAGGAAACCAGAGCACCCGGAGAAAACAAAAATGGTCACGGGGAGAAAGTACAAACTGCTTACAGGGACAGGCTTGTATGTGGCATGCATATTCAAAGCACTCAAAAGGGGCTATATCAAAGGAGACCTAACCTTAGAACAGGCTTTGACCATTGTAATATCATTAGAGACTGCAGCAAAGGGTGCAGCAGAACTACAGAAAAAGAGTTTAGAATGTGAAATACATAAAGTTTCCCCGAGTAGTGCAAAAAGCCAAAAATGTTATTGATGTGGCAAAACCCCCCATGATGCAAATGACTGTTGGTTTGTGTCACAGGCAAGGTCACGTAGAGCGAGTGTACAAGTCAGACGAAAAGCACAACCAAAGAGAAGAACCATGCCTAGTGAAAAGTCTCAAGCACAAAGCTATGCAAATGCATAAAGTGACCATATGTGAAAAAAACAGCATAGAGTCTGGTGAAAGTGAGCTGTCATGCTTAGAAGTGAAGAAGACCACATGATCATATGGATCACAATAGATGTGTCTGGTGTAAAACTGAAAATGGAACTGGACACGGTCGGCTTTGACAATAATTTCAGAGGCTGGCTACAACCATTTTCTAAGATACCATTAGAGAGGACTTTAGTGATGCTAAAGACCTACACAGGTGAAAAAGTGTCTCCTAGAGGCAAAGTGAAGGTAAATGTGATGTATGGAGGCCAAACACAACAGTTTGAGCATTATTTATTGAAAAGTGGAGTGCCAGCACTTTTTGGGTGTGAATGGTTGAGAAAAGCCCAATTAGAATGGCACTCGGTCAAAGCTCTCAGTGTGACATCAACAGGCAACAGCATCCCTAATGGTAGCACTAACTGGAAACTGGCATGGCTGCTTAATGCTTATGAGAAGGTGTTGAGAAGGGGATTGGTAAACTCAAAGGCATGAAGGCCAGAATTGAACTGGATGAAACAGCAATACCAAGATTCTATAAAGTACATCCACTTCCTTATGCACCATGTCTTAAAGTGGATGCTAAACTTCAGACCTTGCAGGCTTCTGGAATTTTCTCCAAGTTCGTGTGGAGTGATTGGGCCATGCCCATTGTCCCTGTGATCAAGACTGTTCTTGAAGAAAAATGGCGTCTGACATTTCAAGTCAGCTTCTCACCATCCAGCAACAAATGGGTTAGCTGGAAGGTTTACCATAACTTTCAAGTCTGTTAAAGCAATGAGCAAGGAGGAAATTTCTCTTCAGCACAAGGTGGACAACTTCCTTTTTGTGTATTGGAACTCTGCTCATGCGACAACAAATCAAATTCACCCCCTTTAATATGACACACCAAATCATGACTGATGCAGCTGATTGGTTTTAGAAGTCACAGATTTAGTTAAATGGAGACCTGTTTTTGGAGAATTATGTGCAGTTAAAGGTGTTTCAATTGATTGTACAAACGTTGTAGTAAAACTGTGCCCCTATCAGCTGGTGAGTCAGTATCCTGGGAAAAACTACACCGTGAAGATAAAAACAACCAATTCAAGCAACTCTGCAAAAAGGTTATTGAAAGCACCAGTGAGGAGAAAGATACAAGAAAATTTTTCAAGTCATTGAATATCTCTTGGAGTACAGTTATGTCAAGTTAAGAAATGGCAAGAATATGGCACAGCTGTAAATCTGCTGAGAGCAGGCCGTCCTCAAAACTGAGTGACTGTGCAAGAAGGAGACGCGTGAGTGAGACCACCAAGAGACCTGTGACAACTGTGGAGGAGTTACAAGCTTCAGTGGCTGAGATGAGAGAGACTGCACATACAACTGTTGCCTGGGTGCTTCATTCACAGATTTATGGGAGAGTGCCAAAGAGAAAGCTACTGTTGAAAAATATTCATGAAATCTCAACTAGAGTTTGCCTGAAGGCATGTGGAAGACTGAAGTCCGCTGAAAGAAGGCTCTACAGTCTGATGGAACCAATGGCAGCTTTTAGGTCATCAGACTAAACGCTATGATGTAGTTTGCAAGAGAGAAGACAATGATACCAAGCATAAAGCCAAATCTACATAGGAATGGCTTAAAAGCAACAAAGTTAATGTCCTGGAGTGGCCAAGTCAAAGTCCAGACCTCAATCCAATTGAGAATTTGTGACTGGGCTTGAAACGGGCCCTTCACTCATGATCCCCAGGCAGTCTGACAGAGTTTGAGCAGTTTTGTAAAGAAGAATGGGGAATAATTGCGGAGTCCAGATGTGCAATTGTGTTTTTTATTTGTAATTAATTTAGATCACTTTGTAGCGATCTGTTTTCACTTTGACACAGAAGAGTCTTTCTTTTGGTCAATGTCAGAAAAAGCTAAAGTAAATCCATTGCGATTCAATGTTATAAAACAATAAGACATGAAAACTTCCAAGGGGGGGTGAGAAGTTTTTATAGGCATTGTATGTAGTCGTGCACAGACACAACAGTTTACTGCCCAATTCCATCTTTAAAGCACCAGAGAAATGGAAGCAGATAATGCCTTATGACCTGACCTGAAAAAAAAACAAAGCTCACAAATATACCAGTTGAACCCTTGCAACAATTTTGCCTATCATTTCTCCTGGAGCACCTCTTCCTTCCCTTTCTCCTGTGGTCCACTTTTCTCTCCTATCAGATTCCTTCCTTTCCAGGCCTGTATCTTTCCCACCCACCTGGTTTAACCTATCACCTTCTAGCTATCCTCCTTCCCCTCCCAGCACCTTTTTGTTCTTCATTCATTTCCATGGATGCTCCCTGACCTCCTGAGTTCCTCCAGTATTTCATGTGTGTTGGAGACGATTCTTCAGCCCTGACAAAGAGCCTCAGCCCGAAATATCAGCTGTTTATTCATTTCCACATACATTTCCTGTCTTGCTGCATTCCTCCAGCATTTTTTTTTTTTGTGTGTTGCTCTGGATTTCCAGCACCTGCAGAATCTCTTATGTTGACAATCTTACCTGGCTGCATAATCTCATCTTTCAAGATCTGACCCTCATAAGGTTTTCTGGCTGCAATCTTTCCATGTAATTCAGTTTTTCCTATGTCCTATGATATTAGTTGTGTGCATGGTAATATGTGAGGTATTATAAGCACTGCAAAAGAATGATTGTATTAAGGGAGATCCACTCTAATATCATTGGGTTATTTTCATATATTATCAACCACCATCAATCACCAGCTATGGAACCATACAAAGCTAAATAAGTTAGAGCAATGTGATAAAAGCTAATCGCATCTCTTAAATTAAATTAACATTTACATAATCAGTTTGTACCTCAAGGGTTCTAAAGTTGAAGCAGCATCAATTATATTCTTTGCTACTTGCTGATGCTAACTGAGCTACAACATAATGGCCTTGTAATCAATGCTTATTGGCTGGTATAAAAATTGTTTAAAAATGAAGGACAGATTACAAGACTAATTTCCGTCAAGTGCAGTTGTAGCATTGTACGGCACAGATAGATCATTACTGGTTACTTAGTCAAACATCATTCTTTAATATGCATCAAAAGAAGGTTAGAAGACAGATAATGTATCTGATACTAGGAGTTCTTCCTTCAGTGCAGCTTTGTAGTTTTGGAACCTGCTTCAAATTGAGGCAGGGAGAATCCTTTTACATTCCCGCTTATATGTCAGAAAAGGTAACATTACATTCAGTTGTGCATCTAGATATTATAATTCTGGATAACGTTCACAAATATTAACACATGGTGCCACGGTAGGGTAGTGGTTAGCACAACACTTTACAGTACAGGCAACCTGGGTTCAATTCCCACCAGGAGTTTGTGATCTCCCTGTGACCACATGGGTTCCCTCCCACAGTCCAAAGGTGTACTAGTTGTTAGATTAATTGGTCATTGTAAATTGTCCCATGATGAGGCTAAGATTAAATTAGGAGATTGCTGGGCAGAAGGGCCTATTCATTATGTCAATAAATAAATAAACAATCACAATTTAGTCATCATTTTCGTTATGTGCTGTGTCATATGATGTCATCATTATGTGCTTTGTTGTATGACCTGGGTTAGGGTCAGGGTTATCTTTGACCATGATTGTTCTCAGCAAATTTTCCTACGGAAGTGGTTTGCCATTGCCTTCTTCTGGGCAGTGTCTTTACAAGACGGGTGACCCCAGCCATCATCAATACTCTTCAGAGATTGTCTGCCTGGCATCAGTGGTTACATAGTCAGGACTTGTGATCTGCACAAGCTGCTAATATGACCATCCACCACCTGCTCCCATGGCTTCACGTGACCCTGACTGGGTGGGATGGGGGGAGTGGCGGGAAGCAGGTGCTGCACCTTGCTCAAGGGTAACCTCCAGGTTAGCTGAGGGAAGGAGCAACTTACACCTCCTTTGGTAGAGATGTATCTCCATACGGCACCCCCTTCACCCACCACTGTATAGCACATGTAATACCAATAACTGGAGATAGATTTTGAGGTAAGGAATACTGTTTTAAGTTTTCTCAGAATCCAACTTATAATCACTGACTTAATGACACACACAAAATGCTGGAGGAACCCAGCAAGAGAGGTAGAATCTATGGAAAGGAATACAGAGTTGACATTTTAGGCCAATACCCTTTAGTAGAACTGGAAAGGAAAGGGAAAGAATCCTTCCAGCCGTGAAGAAGGGTCTCATCACAAAACATCAAAACTTTATTCCTTTCCATAGATGCTGCCTGACGTGTTGTGTTCCTCCAGCATTTTGTGTGTATTAGATAGATAGATAGAAACATAGATAGATAGATAGATATACTTTATTGATCCCAAGGGAAACTGGGTTTCGTTACAGCCGCACCAACCAAGAATAGAGCATAAATATAGCAATACAAAAACCACAAACAATCAAACAACAATATGCAAACTATGCCAGATGGAAAGTAAGTCCAGGACCAACCCAAATGGTCTGGAAGCCATCCATGGAAAAGTTTTGATCAGGTATGTCCTCGTGCAGCCCCGTTTCAGTGAAACACATAACACTGCACTCCCGAAATGTTCTCTGACGCCTGGCTAGCGCCGTCCACTCGTCCATTTTATTACCCACCGAAATCCTCTTCTCCGTAAGTCTCTGCTGTCTCGACCCGGTCCTCTTTCCTTGCCTTTGTGATCCCCCTCTGCATCCTCTGTGTGTTTTCCTCCAGATTTCAGCAGGGGTGTCCGCCACTTTGTTCCTATTACTTTGGACTTCCAGCGTCAACAGAATCCTCTATGGTATATGACATGAATTCTGTTTAATTTGTGGCAGTGGTACATTGCATTGAGGTGAGGCCAAAGTTAATTTAACCCAAACAAGGTGAGAAAGGGTGATTTTATTCAGTGTAATGTATGGGTGACACAGGAATTTTTATGGAGAAAATAACCACTGATAATACTGGCATTTAGACTATAAGATCATAAGGTAAAGGAGCAGGATTCAGCTATTTGGCCCATCAAGTCTGCTCTGCCATTCCATTGTGGCTGATTTATTATCCCTCTCAACCCCATTCTCCTGTCTTCTGTCCGTAACCTGATTAATCAAGAACATATCAAACGCCGCTTTAAATATAATCAATGACTTGGCCGCCACAGCTGTCTGTGTCAATGAATTCCATGGATTCACCACCCTTCGGATAAAGGAATTACCCTTCATCTCTGTTCTAAATTTAACTGTTCATTTCCCCAGCTGTCATGGAGGGATTCAAATTTCAGGCCCAGATCAGTAGCCCATGCCTCTGCATCCCTAAACATCACGATTATGCCACTGTACCCCTGTGATTTGAGGTCCCTTGCAATGTTTCTTTTCACTTCTTGACAAAAGAAGCCTCATGGTTTTCACTTATCTCAATCTGAAGCCGGTGCTGATAGCGTGGACTCCTTTGGGAATCCTTCTGGCAACCAGGCAGCTATATTTCAATGAGCAGCTTTATGGTAAAGCACTTTCTTTTATCAAAGAGGCTCAGTCTGTTTGACTGCTAAAATGACAAAGTCATGTCCAGGAACTTCAGCCGATAGCAGCCTTTATTTCTCCTGCATTCTTGTAAATACTCCAGCATGATTTCCACATTAAAAGCAACTTGCAAAATGGAATATTTGCTGTTGGTGGTTCAGTGAGATTAACATTCTAGATGAGACTGTCATAACCAGGGATTATTTTAAAAGGAAGTTTTTTCCCCAGTTAGTATGTGGACTGTATTTTCTCAGTGTCACCTTGTCGGTATGCAGCGTTCCTTGGATTGTTTACCTTTTATGTCTAATTGTTTGTCTTTGGACGAGCTCTGGGTTTTCACTTAGTGTTACATGTGTCTCATTTGGTATCACGGGGATTGTTCAGCTTTCTGTTTTTATCACTTTTATTTAATTTGGGGTAATTAAATTACCAGGGGATCTTCAATGTATGGTATTGTAATTGTTGTCTTTGGGGGTTATTGCTTCATCTGGATACTGAGGCTGTCTGATTAGTTTTGAATTCCTACATGGCGTATTTCAGCCAACTCTTCTTTGCTCGGTCATTGTGGGTCCTTACCTGGTGAAACTCCGACAAAATTCTTCTGTGTATTGTGCGTGATCTCAGTTCATCAAGATTCTGTAATTTGCCTGAGCTCTTGTTAGTTTTGCTGGTTAATTTCTGTAGTAAGTCGTTAGTTTTGTTTGAATTGCTGATGTATCTATGATTCTTGCACTTCGCTGGTGATGTTAGAACATGTTTCCCTCTGAGATTGACACCAAAGAATTATTGTAGCACAGAGGACAGCCACTTGTCCTATTGAGTAGGTGCCAGCTCTGTGTATGGTGCAATCGGTCCAATCCTAGCACACTGCTACCTCTCTACAGCCCTGCAAGTTCAAGTTCACGTTATGGATCAACCCACGGACTCAATTTTAAAGACTCTTCATCTCATGTTCTCAATATTTATGTTATTTATTATTATTGTTTCTTTCTTTTTGTATTTGCACAGTTTTTTTGTCTTTTGCACACTGGTTAAATGCCCAAGTTGGTGCATTCTTTCATTGAATTTACTATGGTTATTATTCTATTATGGATTTTTTGAGTATGCCCACAAAAAACGTATCTCAGCCTTTGTATATGTTGACAAATATGTACTTTGATAAATAAATTTACTTTGAAATTTGAAGTTCAAGTTTATTGTCATTCAACCATCCACATGTATACAGGTAAGTGATACATCGTTCCTCTGAGGCCACGGTGGAAAACATATAGTTACGATCCAGCACATACAATCACAAAGTAATATTTTACATATGTGGAGAGGACGTTTCCTGTAGTGGGTGAGTCTAGGGCCGGAAGGCACAACTTCAGAATAGAGGGGCAAGCATTTAGAACAGGGACGAGAAGTTACTTATTTAGCCAGAGGGTGATGAATCTGTGGAATTCATTGCCACAGATGGCTATGGAGGCCAGGTCATTGGGTGTATTTAAGACGGAGGTTAGTAGGTTCTTGATTACTCAGGGCATCAAAGGTTACAGAGGGAAAGTGTGAGAATGGGGTTAAGAGGGATAGTCAGCCATGGGGGAGGAGACTCAATGGAATGAATAGCCTAATTCTGCTCCTATGTCTTGGGATCTTATGGTCTTATTAACACAAATAGCTGATCAGCATGGCCTGAAGATTGACAGGTTGACATAAAGCATAAGGTGTAAGATGCCTGTTGTGTTATTTTGCTTTGGAAGTTTTTGAATGACCCCACTGCAACCATGTTTCCAGGCACTGAATCCAAGGTCATCACCATGCTATGTAAAAAAATACTTTTGTCCTCACATCTCCCTGTTCCCTGTGCCTCTTGCCCATCACAGAGAAGCACAGCAGTGGTGCAAATAGTAGAATGGCTGCTTCCGAGCTCCAATGGCCTAGGCTCGAATGGAACAATGGTGCTATCTGAATCAGGTTCAGGTTCAATATCACTAATATATCTCATGAAATTTGTTGTTCTGCAACAGCATTGCATTATATATATATATGAAGTATTTAAATGAAATACAGAACAATGAAATGCAGTTCTGAATTATCTTACTGCTTATTTCTCACCAACTATCAGTGCCAAAAACCACTGCCTTTTGAGCACTAACACACCAACTGATGCTATTTAAAAACTGCTTGCTGTAAGTATGATATACTGTCTAACAGCCACACACATGGTATAGTATCTAACAGCCACACACATGGTAGACTGTCTCACAGCCACACACATGGTATAGAGTCCAACAGCCACACACATGTGCACGCAACCACTGCTAGTTAGAAATTGTTCAGCAATAGTCTCCTGTCCCAAGTAAGTGCAGTGGCATCAGATCCCAAATAAATGAAGGGAATCCTGATTATTTTCTTGATTAGTTTTTGTTCTTTAAGATTAACCCTAAATACACAGTTGCCCCAAATATCCAATGACCTAATTCAGCTCACTGTTTGGCAAGCTTTTCTCATCTCTGCACTGAACTGAGGCTGTGGCCTGCTACTAAGGAGCTCCTGGATCAGCTGTGACTGGCTTTGTGACTGTGAAGAACTCAGCAGGCCAGGCAGCATCTAGGAAAAATTAGTCGACACTTTGGCCCAGAACATCAAATGTACTCTTTTCTTAGGTAAACACAAGGAAATCTGCAGATGCTGGAAATTCAAGCAACACACACAAAATGCTGGTGGAATACAGCAGGCCAGACTGCACCCATAGGAAGAAGTACAGTTGGGACGTTTCGGGCCGAGACCCTTCGTCAGAACTAACTGAAAGAAGAGACAGTAAGAGATTTGAAAGTGGGAGGGGGAGGGGGAGATCTGAAATGATAGGAGAAGACAGGAGGGGGAGGGATAAAGCTAAGAGCTGGAAAGTTGATTGGCAAAGGGGATACGAGGCTGGAGAAGGGAGAGGATCATGGGACGGGAGGCCTAGGGAGAAAGAAAGGGGGAGGGGAGCATCAGAGGAAGATGGAGAGCAGGCAAGGAGTTATAGTGAGAGGGATAGAGAGAGAAAAAAGAGAGACAGAAAAAAGAGGGGGAATAAATAAACAAACAAGCAAACAAACAAACCAATAAATAAAGGATGGGGTAAGAATGGGAGGAGGGGCCTTAACGGAAGTTAGAACGTCAATGTTCATGCCATCAGGTTGGAGGCTACCCAGACAGAATATAAGGTGTTGTTCCTCCAACCTGAGTATGGCTTCAATTTGACATTAGAGGAGGCCATGGATAGGCATATCAGAATGGGAATGGGACATGGAATTAAAATGTATGGCCACTGGGAGATCCTGCTTTCTCTGGCGGACAGAGCATCTTTTCCTAGGTGCTGCCTGGCCTCCTGAGTTCTTCCAGCGTTTTTTGTGTGTCGCTTGGATTTCCAGCATCTGTAGATTTTCTCTTGTTCGTGGCTGTGAACTCACTTTTATGAACTTTAGTTCTAAATGTAATTTGCTTCCTTTTTATTGTATGCATGATTTGTTCTTTTTCATTGCACACTGGGTGTTTGACCGTCATCTTTTTTAATGGGTTATGTTGTGTTTCTGTCTTGTGACTGCCAATAAAGAGATGAATCTCAAAGTTGTATATAGTCTACATACATTCTTTGACAATAAATGAATTTTGAACATTTATATCTATATATAGAAGCTGTTCCTAAAATGCTGAGTGTGTGTTTTCAGGCTCTTGTACCTCCTCCCTGATGGTAGCAATGAGAAGAGGGCAGGTCCTGAGTGCTGGTGGTCCTTAATGATGGAAGCCACTTTTTAAGATATCACCTTTTGAAGATGTCCTTGATGCTGTGGAGGCTAGTGCCCATGATGGAGCTGGCTGAGTTAGCAGCACTCTGCAGCTTTTGCCGATCTCAATCAGTGCCCCTTCTATAGTAAACGGTGATGCAACCAGGTAAAATGTTCTCCACAGTGTCTATGTGGAGTTTACATGTTCTCCTTGTGACTGGGTGGGTTTCCTTTGGTTACACTATTTTCCCCCTGCATTCCCAAGACATGTAGGTTGATAGGTTAACTGGCCACTGTTAATTGCTTCCTTGGTGACTGATAGAATCAGGGGGAATGATGAGAATGAGGAAAGAATCAGTTAGAAGTTAAACTAGTGGAGAATGAAATTGTCCTCTACACCAGTATATATTCAACAAGCTGAATGGGGACCTGCTATGTCGTTAGATAACATTGAAATAATGACATGGAACCTATGTCTTATCTCTTGATCCATCAGCGAAAGGGATGAGAGACTCCACTTTTTCCAAATATTAAAGATGAGCAAGGTAATTTTCACTGGCATTCTGGATAAAATCTACTCCGAGGATGCAGACACAGCAACAATATTTACAAAAGTACTTTGCTGTCTAGTCTTTGAGATGGCCTGAGATTATGAAAATCTGTAAAATCTATTTCTTTTTTCCTGCACAGGGATGGAAATTTCTGGTTAGCATTTCCTGAAAACAGTAAAACCCTCCCCACCATTGAATATGTCTGCAAGGAGTGCTTCCGCAAGAAAGCAGAATCCATCATCAAGGACCTTAACCATCTGAGATATGCTCTTTTCTTGCTGCTCCATCAGAAATGAGGTGCAGATTCCTTAGGTTCCACCCCACCAGGTTCAGGAGCAGTTATTACCCTCAATATGGACCAGCATCGATAACTTCACTCAGTCACTGATCACTGAACACAATTTATGGACTCACTTCTAAGGACTTTACAACTCATCTTCTCAGCATTATTTATTTTTTTAATGTATTTATTAATTTTTGTATTTGCACAGTTTGTCTTATTTTGCACTTTGGTTGCTTGTCAGTCTTCGTAGTTTTTCAGTTGTTTTGGTCTCCAAATTTGAGGAAGGGCATTCTTTCTATTGAGGAAGTGCAACGGAGGTTCACGAGGTTTATTCCCGGGATGGCGGGACTGTCATGTGTTGAAAGATTGGAGTGACTGGGCTTGTATACTCTGGAATTTAGAAGGCTGAGAGGGGATCTTATTGAAACATAAGATTATTAAGGGATTGGACACGCTGCAGGCAGGAAGCATGTTCCCGCTGATGGGTGAGTCCAGAACCAGAGGCCACAGTTTAAGAATAAGGGGTAGACCATTTAGAACGGAGTTGAGGAAAAACTTTTTCACCCAGAGAGTGGTGGATATATGGAATGCTCTGCCCTAGAAGGCTGTGGGGGCCAAGTCTCTGGATGCTTTCAAGAAAGAGATGGATAGACCTCTTAAAGATAGCGGAATCAAAGGTTATGAAGATAAGGCAGGAACTGGATACTGATAGTGGATGATCAGCCATGATCACAGTGAATGGCGGTGCTGGCTCAAAGGGCCAAATGGCCTACCCCTGTACCTATTGTCTATTGTCTATTGTCTATTGTTTGTTCTTCTGAAAATGCCTGCAAAAAAAAAGAATCTCAGGGTAGGAGATTTATTTGTACCTTGATCATAAATTTACTTTGAACTTTGATAACCTTCTTTGTTACTGTGCCTGGAACAACTGCAGATGAAATTTGAAAGGGTCACCTTATCAACTACAAATGCAGTGAAACTAACACTTCGGGACAAAGTGCTGTGTTTGTCTTGCCTTTATTAATGTCTCCTTTTGCTCTCCATATGCAAAGAATCCGATTCTATCATGCAGAACGAGCAGTCACATCAGCTACATGAGCCTGATAGTTGTGACTGCACTGTGAAAAAAAGCTCCGTGCTGTTCCTCACGTGTTTGATTAGCCAGATAATAATAATACTTCGAAAACTTTGAAGCAGCATCTTGACACAATTAAATCAATAATGAGCAGGGAGAGTGACGAGCTTTTTGATAGAACAAAGGCACCGTAATTATCCTGCTAACGCAACATGGCTTGGAGTTGTATCAGGTCATCCTGTGAAACACTGGCCTGCTATAAATTAATTATTTCCTTGTATAAAGTTTCTTATGTTTTTAAACTCCAATTATCTTCAGCTAATAAATCTTTTCAGAATGTGTGTTCCTTGCACTCATGGGCTGACAGGTTTCTTTTATTTTCATTTCCCTTTTTGACTCAATGAACACTCCATTTTGATTGAATTGACCCTCTAAATATTTCAGTCATTGCTGCATTTTTCCACTTGTGTAAGCTTTAATTTGCATCAAATTACCAGAAATGACACCTGTTACTAAAGATGTCAAATTTCAGTAGTGAATTACTATAAGTGAGCCAAGACAATCTAAAATATGCGTCATTAGAGATATTTGTTGATCCTTTTACCTAGTTTGGGTTCGCTGACATTCTTTTACCCATGAATGAGTGCCCGATCCTAAAGGATTAACTTGCACTTTTCAGCAGCATTGGGATATAATTGGCCAAAAGTCCTTTGATTTGAGTGAAACCAAGGGTAACATTTCCTATTCAAGGTAAAACATAATTAAATTCAATTTATCCATAAGAAGCTTCAAGAGAACATGCTGGTGGACGCAGGATGAAATACGACACATAATATATTTTACGAAGGCACAGAAAACCAAGTATTTCTTCCACTTTAACTAGGCCACACTAAAATTGAAAAAAGCTTCAAGATTCAAGATTGTTTAATGCCATTTCCAGTACACAAGTCTAAAGGAGAACAAAATAATTGCCACTCTGGACCTGATGCAGCACAAAAAAAAGCAAAATAAGATAAGCATAAATTGATGGTATGTCTATAAAGTGGCACTAGGTGCAGGAGTGCCTGTACATAAGGTGACTGGCCCAAAATGATAAAGTAGTGGTAGTGGGGGATGTGGTGGGCTGTGTGAGTGGGTGGTGGTGTTGATCAGCCTTACTGTTTCTCTCTACTGCCATCTGGAAGAGGATACAAGAGCCTTTGGACTCACACCACCAGGTTCAGGAACAGCTATTACCCCTCAACCATCAGGCTCTTGAAGCAAAGGGGATAACTTCACTGAAATTCACTCACCCCATCATTAAAATGTTCCCACAATCGATGGGCTCACTTTCAAGTACTCTTCATCTCATGTTCTTGATATTTATTGTTTATTTATTTATTATTATTATTTCTTTCTTTTTGTATTTACACAGATTGTTATCTTTTGCACACTGGTTGAATGCCCAACATAGTGGAGTGTTGCATTGATTCTGTTAGGATTATTCTATTATGGACTTATTGTGTATGCCCACAAGAAAATGGATCTCAGGGTTGTATATTGTGACATATATATACTTTTGATAAGAAATTTACTTTGAACTTTGAAACTAACTGTTCTTGAGTCCGGTGGTCCCGGTGTGGGATGCTATGTAGCCTCTTCCCTGATGGGAGTGGGACAAACAGTCCATGAGTCGGGGGGGGGGGGGGGTAGGATCCTTCATGATGTCATTGGCTCCTTTCCTGCATCTTTTTGTATAATTTTGGAAATTGCCCAATCTATATATATATATCCTGATGAATCAGAATCAGAATCAAGTTTAATATCACTGGCATACTTTGTGCAACTTGTTGTGACTGCTGTTATCAGTTTGTACAATGTGATCCAAACAGTGTTGCTGCAATTATACAGGGATAAAAATGAAGTAAAATTATAAGATGAGGTTTGAGATTTAAATACCTGTTTTAACTCCTTCAGTAATTAAGGCATACACATTATTAGTCACATTTGCACATGGAAAAATCTGCCTATTTTAATAATGACTTTAGCCTAATTTCATTGTTCAATAAGGTTCACTCAGATGAAATAAACTGCAATCTCAGTCAGTGCTATTTTCAATTGGCTTGCTGATGTATTTGAATGCACAGTTGAAGCTGTCTCATTTACTCTGCAAAAATACTGCCAAAAGAAATGTATTTAAAATATGAGGTGATGGTAGCTTTAACAGTCAATGTGAAGAACATAGAATATAGAACATAAAAATCTGCAGCACGTTACAGGCCTTTTGGCCCGCAATGTTGTGCTGACCACGTAACCTACTCTAGAAACTGCCGAGAATTTCACTAACGCATAGCCCTCTATTTTTCTAAGCTCCATGTACCTATTGTATCCGCCTCTACCACCTTCACTGCCAATGCATTTCATGCACCCACCACTCTTAGATAGGTAAATGAAAAAATTTACCCCTTGTACCTACTTCCAAGCACCTTAAAACTATGCCCTCTCATGTTAACCATTTCAGCCCTCAGAAATAGCCTCTGCATAAGCACACGATCAATGTCCCTCATCATCTTATTCACTAGGACTACCAGACTCAAAGAGAATTGGTTAATTTGCAAAGTAGCAAAGGGTAACATCAGAGCAATATTTGAATGTGTTGAAGTGATCTCCTGCTGTGGAACATTCAAAGGTAAGATTCTCAGCCAGTTGTCTGGTGGACTAGCCTGGTTTCTGCCAAACAAAATGTTCAGATTCTGTGAACCGCTTCTAGATATGTAGCCAGAAAGTAAAATAGAAAAATTGTACTGGACTGAAATTGGTGCTTTCAACTGTAAACATAAGAAAGTCTGCAGATGCTGGAAATCTGGAGCAACACATTCAAAACCCTGGAGGAATTCAGTAGGTCAGGCAGCATCCATGGAAAAGAGTAAACAGTTGATGTTTCAGGCCGGGACCCTTCCTTAGGCTCTGCCAGTGATATTAAACCTGAAGAAGAGTCTCCACCCGAAATATCAAATGTTTACTCTTCTTCGCAGATGCTGCCTGATCTGTTGAGTTCTTCCAATATTTGCAGGTGTTTTCAAGTTGGCCATTTGAACCATTGGTATGAACATTAATGATTTTATGAGGGTTGGGCATGGTTGGGACACACTGGATGAGTTACATAATATCCATAACTATGAGAAAACTGATTTAATATTGCTGACTTCTAATGATATTTTTAATTTAATTTAAAACGAGGAGTTATTTCAAACACTTTTCATCCAAAAGTACAACAAATAAAATATGCCACAACTTTCCTAATGAGCCACATGTCTCTTCTACTCAATCCTACGTTTCCCTTCTCTAACTTGTGCCTCTCTGCCTCGACATTACACCTCTCCTACTCAACCTCATGTCTCTCCTAGAAAATATTGTTTTGCCACCATTCTGAATTGCATGGTAAACAATGAGAATAATGACGTAAACACGAGGAATTCTGCAGATGCTGGAAATTCAAGCAACACACATAAAAGTTGCTGGTGAATGCAGCAGGCCAGGCAGCATCTCTAGGAAGATGTACAGTCGATGTTTCAGGCCGAGACCCTTCGTCAGGACTAACTGAAAGAAGAGCTAATAAGAGATTTGAAAGTGGGAGGGAGAGGGGGAGATCCAAAATGATAGGAGAAGACAGGAGGGGGAGGGATGGAGCCAAGAGCTGGACAGGTGATTGGCAAAAGGGATATGAGAGGATCATGGGACAGGAGGCCCAGGGAGAAAGAAAAGGGGGAGGGGGGAAAACCCAGAGGATGGGCAAGGGGTATAGTCAGAGGAACAGAGGGAGAAAAAGGAGAGAGAGAGAAAGAATGTGTGTATATAAATGAATAACGGATGGGGTACGAGGGGGAGGTGGGGCATTAATGGAAGTTAGAGAAGTCGATGTTCATGTCATCAGGTTGGAGGCTACCCAGACAGAATATAAGGTGTTGTTCCTCCAACCTGAGTGTGGCTGTGCATTCTTGACACTAGAAGAACGAGGGGGGACCCCACTGCTGTTGCTTGGTGGGTGGTGGGCATTAATGCCTTTTGCTGAAATGTGTGGGAGGCAGAGGGGGGAGGTTGATGCTTTGCAGCTGCTTGTGCACGTGAGGCGGGAAAGAGGACCTTGGGGTTCTAACATTTTTCTGTCGTTCCTTCTTTTAGGTTTCTTCTGTTATTTATGGATGTCTGCAAAGAGCAAGAATTCCAGGTTTTATACTGTATATATTCTCTGATATTAAATAGAAACATTGAAGTCTATTGAATATTGAAAAGCCTGGATAGAGGATGTGGAGAGGGTATTTCCTATAGTGGCTGATTCTAGGACAGAGGGCATATTTTTCCTTGACAGGGATCCAGGGTTTTCTTTGTTTCATGGCTGTCTGTGGGAAGCCAAATCCCAGAGTTGGATACCGTATGCATACTTTGATAATAAATGTACTTGAACCTTGAACCCTGTATAAATACATCTGCTATTAAGCATTGGTCTTTGGAGTAGCACAGAACAAGTGCAATAAGTCTGCACAATTACTAATAGAAAAACCACACAACAGATAAATTAAACCATTTATTTATTTTAAAAGTTAGTTCTATTCATTCTTGTTCAAATACTTGTCCATTCCATTATTGTTATACACCATTGGACAATGAGCTGTAGAAGTAAATATCCCTTAGCTGTTCCTATACGTCTAAATGACATAACTCACACTAAAAGATCAA
The DNA here is from genome assembly GCF_030028105.1 of Mobula birostris. Classification (NCBI taxonomy): domain Eukaryota; kingdom Metazoa; phylum Chordata; class Chondrichthyes; order Myliobatiformes; family Myliobatidae; genus Mobula; species Mobula birostris. The sequence continues at coordinate 246,500,291 of NC_092370.1, read as the reverse complement.
GGATCAACCTTATTCACCATATACAGTGGGTTTACATGTAACAGGAATTTGCTGTAATGTCTTGGCGTGACTAAGCAACAAAAACAACATTCAATGGTTCTATAAAATAAATAAAGTGGTTTAAAGTGTTTACAGCGCAGTGAAGAGACTGAGTTAATAGATGGAGCGTCTGGGAGTGGGGAGGGGGGGCTAACTGCAATGGTTGATGGGATTAACTGCTTGGGGGAAGAAATTTTTAAGACTGTGTGAAGTGTTTTAATAGCCCTATAGTGCTTTCCGGAAGGCAGCTTTTGAGAAAGCCCATTTGTGGGTGGGTAGCATACACAAATATGTATGTATTTATTGATTTGATTGATTGATTGATTGAGATAGAGTCTGAAATCAGTTAACCTACTATCGGGTACAGCTTTGGACTGTTGAGAAGAAACAGGAGTATCTGGAGAAAACTGACACATTGCACGGGAAAGACATACCAACTCCTAACAGATGACGTCGGAACTGAACTTCGAGCCCCAACTGACCGAGCTAGAATAGTGTTGCACAAACCACTCCTCAACTGTGGCATCCCATTTTTAGCCTCCAGGATTTCTTCCTGCCAAAAGCGCATTACATCAGTATTGAAGCGTCTAAAAGATGCATTCTGGACGAGCCGGCAGGAGTCATAGGAATGAACAAATTCTTTGATGTTTCGAAAATCTGTTAAACATCAGGACATTTCCACTCTTTTTTACTGCAAGCCATTCAGTTTAAGATGTTGTTATGTGTACAAATCGAGGTGAGAAGACTGCAACAAGTGGGGCACTTTCTACGTCACCCCAAGCTACCTGCCGGCCTAGTCATCATATGGGAGACCAAGCATGGGAGGATGAACCCTGGGCACATTGTTGGTAGACTCTCAGGTGGTGACGAGAGGGTGCACAGGTGCCGCAGCAACAACCTGGCACTCAACGAAAAAGTCTTACTCAACGTAAGACGAAAGACCTGATTGTGGACTTCAGGAAGGGTAAGATGAAGGAACACATACCAATCCTCATAGAGGGATCAGAAGTGGAGAGAATGGTCTGCTTCAAGTTCCTGGGTGTCAAAATCTCTGAGGATCTAACCTGGTCCCAACATATTGATGTAGTCATAAAGAAGGCAAGACAGCGGCTATACTTTATTAGGAGTTTGAAGAGATTTGGCATGTTAACAAATACACTCAAAAACTTCTATAGTTGTACCGTGAAGAGTATTCTGACAGGCTGCATCACTGTCTGGTGTGGAGGGGCTACTGTACAGGACCAGAAGAAGCTGCAGAAGGTTGTAAATCTAGTCAGCTCCATCTTGGGTACTAGCCTACAAAGTACCCAAGACATCTTTAGGGAGAGGTATCTCAGAAAGGCAGCGTCCATTATACTTCATACTTTATTGTCGCCAAACAATTGATACTAGAGCGTACAATCATCACAGCAATATTTGATTCTGTGCTTTGCGCTCCCTGGAGTACAAATCGATAGTAAATATTAAAAAATTAAATTATAAATCATAAATAGAAAATAGAAAAGGGAAAGTAAGGTAGTGCAAAAAAACAGAGAGGCAGGTCCGGATATTTGGAGGGTGCTGCCCAGATCCAGGTCAGGATCCATTCAGCAGTCTTATCACAGTTGGAGAGAAGCTGTTCCCAAATCTGGCCGTACGAGTCTTCAAGCTCCTGAGTCTCCTCCCTGAGGGAAGAGGGACGAAAAGTGTGTTGGCATTATTAAGGACCTCCAGCACCCAGGGCATGCCCTTTTCTCACCGATACTTTCAGGTAGGAGGTACAGAAGCCTGAAGGCACAAACTCAGAGATTCAGGAACAGCTTCTTCTCCTCTGCCATCCGATTCCTAAATGGACATTGAATCTTTGGACACTTACTCACTTTTTTTTAATATACAGTATTTCTGTTTTTGCACATTTTAAAAAATCTATTCAATGTATATAATTGATTTACTTGTTTATTTATTATTATTATCACTATTTTTTTCTCTGCTAGATTATGTATTGCATTGAACTGCTGCTGCTAAGTTGACAAATTTCACGTCACATGCCGGTGATAATAAACCTGATTCTGATTCTGTTTCATGTTTGACAAACAGCTTCGGAAATAATTCAGGTATAATGCAACTGACACAGAATTTCAAGGAGCAATAGACAATAGACAATAGACAATAGTTGCAGGAGCAGGCCATTCGGCCCTTCGAGCCAGCACCAATCTTTTGATTTATGACAGTCCCACCATACCGGGAATTAACCTTGTGAACCTACGCTGCACTCCCTCAATAGCAAGAATGTCCTTCCTCAAATTTGGAGACCAAAACTGCACACAGTACTCCAGGTGTGGTCTCACCAGGGCCCTGTACAGCTGCAGAAGGACCTCTTTGCTCTTATACTCTATTCCCCTTTTTATGAAGGCCAGCATGCCATTAGCTTTTTTACTGCCTGCTGTACTTGCATGCTTGCTTTCAGTGACTGATGCACAAGAACACCTAGATCTTGTTGTACTTCCCCTTTTCCTAACTTGACTCCATTTAGATAATAATCTGCCTTCCTGTTCTTAACACCGAAGTGGATAACCTCTCATTTATCCACATTAAACTGCATCTGCCCACTCACCCAGCCTGTCCAAGTCACCCTGCATTCTCATAACATCCTCCTCACATTTCACACTGACACCCAGCTTTGTGTCATCGGCAAATTTGCTAATGTTACTTTTAATTCCCTCATTAATATATATTGTAAATATACATTGCAATATCACTTATTTCATTAATCCAGATAAACCTAAACCAAGATAGAAATATAAGTGACAAGGATGAGTTTAATTCAAGATTTCTTTGTTTGATGTCATTTCCAGTACACAAGTGCAAAGGAGATCAAAATAATTGTTACTCCCAATTTGATGCAGCACAAAAGGAAACAATTGCAATTGAAAGTTCAAAGTAAATTTATTATTGAATTACATACATGTCACCATATACAACCCTGAGTTTTATTTTCTCGCGGGCACACTCAATAAATCTATAGAATAATAACCATAACAGAATCAAAGAAACACCACCCAACTTGGCAGTTATGACACAATAAAAGCTCAATAAATATAATTATCAGTAAAATAGAAGTTCCTCAAAATCAGAACAAAGAGTTATAAGCTAAATGGAAGTTCTACTTATTATGCTTGTCCAGGTCCCAGAGCATATTGAAGTGAATGAACCCAATGTTTGGTGGACGATTTGAGTGCTGTGCTGAATCAGAAGGGTCATGTACAGGCCGAATCGAGGCAGCATGGTCCAAGCCCCAGAGTGTATCAAAGCAACTGAATCCGATGTTTGGACAATGATTTAGGCGCTGGGCCAGATTGAAAAGGTCGGGGTTTCAGGGCCCGAGGCGAGAGATGGGCCGATTCAGCTTGAAGCTTTGCTCTGTGCTGAACTACCAGTCTGTGGACAGGCTCCCTTTGTGGACTTCAGTTCAGAACGTTATTTGCTTGCGTTTATTGTTTGCATGATTTGTTTTTTTCTCTGTACATTGGGTGTTTGACAGTTGTCTTTCTTTTAAGGGGTTCTGCTGGGTTTCTTTCTTTCGTGGCTGCCTGTTAGGAGACGAATCTCAAGGTTGTATATGGTATACACACTGCATTTTGAAGTTTGAACATTGGCAATGAGATGAAGACAAAGGCTAAAGGCACAGTTACTCTGGATAGCTGCCTCAGCAGACAACTGTGCCTGCCATTGAAATAACAGTGTGTTTAAGTTCTTGGAGACCATAAGCTCTTTGTTGGCTTATTGTGTTCTTTTAGAAATAGGCATGTATCTTTCATAAAATGCAACATGCAATGCAACATGTAGTAAGTGAACGAATATATCTAAAATCGGTATTAGTAGATTATCATATTTTTACTGAATACAGATCTATGGGTTGGCAACTGTACACTACGTCTTTGACAGCAAGGAAATTCCTGTGAGGTCGGAGCATACCATCTGCACGATGCTCAGAATTTGATTTATTACTTGAAGAAAATTCATACAGACTCAAAACAAAATACAGAATATTTAACTTGCTGATAGCTTATCCAGATTTGTGAGGTTAAACTCTCTGCAGAACCTCAAAATACATTTTTGAAATTCTTGAATGGAATCACTCAATGACTATTTATGCAGTAGGACTGTACATCTGAATTTAATTTTGGTGAACTGATGTATCTCATTGCTTTGAAAGCAGTTTGAATTGATATAGAGAAGTTTCAAATGGAGAAATTGGGGCAAAGATTTTGAAGTCAATCAAGATACAGTTAAGTGCAGTTTCACGAATGTCTGTAGATTTAGGGATGTAACATCAAATAGACTGCAAATATTTTTTAAAAAGCTGTTGATGCTGGTAATTGGAAATAAAAGCAGAAACTGTTAGAAATACTCACCAGCGCAGACACCATCTGTAGAAAGAGAAATAAAGTCAATGCTCCACGTGCCAAAACTTTCTTTAAGACTTAAGGTAGATGAACTGCTTCCCTCGCTAGCTTCATTTATCTTTGTGAAGGTCAGCTCTCATCTTATCTGCCATCAAATTTGTCTTCTTAAACTTGACCCATGAGTTAGAAGTACCAAGTTTCCGGGAGTACACATAACGGACGATCTCACCTGGTCCCTCAACATTTAGTCAAGAAAGCAAAGCAGTGTCTTTACTTCCTGAGGAGATTAAAGTGAGCAAGGCTCTTCTCCCCATTACTCTAACCAATTTTTACAGGAGCACCAGTGAGAGTGTCCTGACCAGCTGTAACACTATCTGGTATGGGAGTTGCAAGGCATCTGACTACAAAGGATTGCAAGGACTACTGAAAGGATCATCGGCTTCTCTCTTCCACCCATCTGAGATTTTTGTCAGGAGCAGAGCCCTTATCATGGTCACTGATCCCTCCCATCTGACAACAATCTCTTTGACCCCCTACCATCAGGCAGGAGGTATCGTTGCATTAGGACAATGCTGTTAGGATGGGAAACAGCTTCTTCTCCCAGGCCATGAGACGACTGAACTTCCCGCCACCCCTCAGGCTCCATCATGTATGAAAAGCCAGTGGCATTATACTGTTCACTTTTTAACATAGAACAGTACAGCACAGTACAGGCTCTTCGGCCCACATT